>NC_086322.1:168664108-168726608 GCF_036172605.1 Pelobates fuscus
ACAATTCCTTGACAAAACCTTTATGTATTCTCCAAGAGACCCAGTTAAAACCAGAAATTACTACATTAACCACTTGCAAACGTGAACATATGATGACTTGCCTACTGCCCAAATCTTTAGAAAGTTTTGAAAATGATAAAATTTCAAGTTTTCCATCTCTAGTTATGAAAGTCTTGCATGAACTGAGTCACATTAGAATATCATGCAGGAAACAGAATAGAATGTTGTTTGATTGTATGCTTTAATACATGCCTTATAAACATCTTCTGATTACCCGTGTTCACTAGTGGTATAGAATAATCTCATCCCTCTGTCATATATTAAAGAAAGCTTGTCAGATATGCTTCTGCCCTTTTAAAAATTAATTATAGCTCTGTCACATTTTTTTTATTTTATTTTTTTAAACAAGAAGAAAAAGAAATTTGCATTAAAATTTTGAGATGTTTATTATATACATTTGCCTGGCATTATTTATTACTGCCAGACAATTTTCACATCACTTGCTGAAGCAAATAGTTCTGTTCTGACACCTTGCAATTAGAGATTTAATGTGAGGAAGCTTGTGTGGCTGATATTGTAGGCAATATTAATAATTAAATAGTTGTTACTATATAATTATTTTCTAAACTGTAACAAACCGTCTTGGACAGGGTTACCTGCCAAGCTGTGACCATGAGGAAAGATATTTCATGCTTGCCCTTACCTATTCATATGCATTCTAAAAAGGTGTGATTTAGTCAGCAGTGATGTTTCCTTTATGTCTCATATTATTGTTGTATCATTTTCATTAAACCTAGTAAAACGTTTTTGTGGGACTTTTCAATTCAAGTTGTGCAAATGATTCAAAGCCTCAGTGATTTTGTGCTATTTTACATACATCACTAGTTTTAATTTATAAAGCATACCTTTCTGTGCATTGCATGTAAAGAACATTAACATCCGCAGTGTCGTCCATGTCAACATGAAATGTTCAAGCATGTATTCCACTATTGAAGGACTCATAGTAGAAGTAGAATGTCAAATTGATGGTACCTTTCCTCCTGCGGCTCTCACTGTTTATGCAGAAACAATTACTGTCATAAAAGTTTGTAGCCCCCACCTTGTAATTCCCAAAGAGACTTTCACATTCTAGAGAGTAATTCAAAATGGATAGCGGCAAGACCAATCTCACTACTGCTTATTCAAAAAAATCCTTTATTGTTCGCTTTGATAGACTTTGCATTGACATACAGGAGCAACAGACTCTACATGTTAGAATGCCATGGCAGCCGACTCGTTTCATGCCTTCAGGAACTTTGTCAAGATCAAGTTTAAGGAGAACACTATAGCCATCCAGACCACTTCATCTCATTGAAGTGGTCTGGGTGCACTGTCCATGTCTGCTTAACCCTGTAAGGTGAAGACTGCCTCTGGTGGCTGTCTCCCAGACAGCCACTAAAGGCTCTAATTGCTGTTTCTGTGAAACAACCCTGGACATGAGGACATCAAGCATCTTCAAATCCCCCATAGGAATGTATTGATTCAATGCTTTCCTATGGGGAAGGTCTAATGTGTACCCTAAATACTTGAAGTGTAATCTGTCTGGGCTGCTGGAAGCTTCACCATTTAAAGGAAGGGGAGCATCACCTAAACTATTAAAGGTAAAATACTCTTAAATCCCTTAAAAAGCAGATTTAATAAAACATACATTTTAGACAGCACCCTTTAAAGTGAATGCCTATCTCTTACACGGAAGATGTGTTGAATAACTAGTGCTAGAAACTATAACACAATATCCTATTACAATAACTATTGATTTGCTATTTTCACAATACATTAAATCACTTATTCAGCAGCATCATAATGGTAGGATTAGGTTTTTCTTTTTTTTCTTTTCAAGCAATAGAGAAAGTTAACCGATCTTTAAGGAGTGGTGACCTATTCCACATGCTTTCCAAGTGGAAATGTTTTGGAGCTACCTATCTCCCCTAAGATTGAATGTGGAATGGGACATCTATTCCATGCTTTGACAGTGTAGAGTTTTGTTTGTACATATTTGTTGCATAGATAAAGGTTTTGAGTGTTATGGTGTGCTGTAGGTGTTTCTTAAAATGTTTTGGTATCTTAACTAATCAGGTACTAAATTATTCTGACCCTTTAAGATTGATGTATTCAAGAATACCTGCTCACCTTAAGTTTAATAAATGTGAATATCTATTATATCATTAGAATCCTAATGAGATGAGAAAGGTGTGTGTGTGTGTGTGTATACCCCAGAGGATGTCTTTTCTGCTGGGTAATTGGGAAGGTGAGGTTTATATCTCTGAATCTGCCCCTCATGGTGGCCACCATCTTCTTCCTGACAGTCCTTTTCAGATCCTGGCGCTTAAGCTGCCACGAGCCCATGTCAGCATTGTTTTGGTTCAGAACTTTTGTAAGACAATTGCCTCTGTCATTGCGGGGTTAATTTATTTATTTTATTATTTATTTTAACATTATTCTCCCTTTCCACCTTCTTGCTTCTGGTTGGGTGGAGTGGGCAACAATCCATGTTGACTCCCTCCTGCACCTTTGCCAGGTGTAGATACTTCTCGTGAACTCTTGCACTATGTAGTATCTGGGCATTCACATGTTAACCCATGGCAATTGATGGGCTGGGGGGAGGTATAATCTCTCTGCTTCTGATGGACTAAAAAAAAATGCATTTGATAAAATTAGCACAAAAAATGTTTTTAAATACCGTACCTCTCTTTCTACTTTTATCTCTGACAAGAAGCACTTTGCAGCTTGCCAGAGCTTTCAGACTAAAACGTTAGGCAGCTTACTTTTTAAAGGTTGATTTGAAACGAAGAAGGCTCATGTATTTCATGTTGTCAATACGATCTAAAATATAATAACTGTTATGTGTTGGAATGCCAATAACGTGCTATTCTAATTGCAAACTGAAATGCAGGTTAGTATTGGAAATCACATTTTCCTGTACAGGTATACTGCTCGTCAACGGAACATGCATAGTGTGATGCACTCACATCACTGGGCTATGAAAGTGCAGTTTAGTAGTGACCCCAGCTCTGGTAAATATTTCTAATACTAATCTGCATTTATTTTTGCAGTTAAAACAATAGCATCAAAAAAATCAAATACCAGTACCACCCCTCCTACTCCAGGATGACTGGGATCACAGACCACTCAACAGGCTGTGCATCTCCTGAAGTAGTAATATCTCTCTTCTTTTCTCCTTCACTCATAACTGACAGGCTGCAAAACAGGAGGCAAACCGTTCATGATTATAGATGGTATTTATTATTATTGTTAGTAGTATTTATATAGCGCCACATATTCCATTGTGCTTTACAATTATATAGGTGAAGAATGCCCTGAGCTAACAATCTGAAGATTTAAGGTAGGCAGATTTAAATTGTAAGTTGTCTTACCCAAGGACGCTTACTGCTGAGGTGTCTGTCTCGGATTCAGTTTGCCATTGTAGCAGAAATACTGGTTATAATTATGCGTCCCTCCCTGCACATGTTCATTAAATGGTACTTTCGTAGCCTCTTACACATATACGACACTGGGCTATGAAAGTACTGTTGAGAAGACATGCACAGGACACATAACAATGTACAGATGTATTTGCTGCAGATCTGCCTAAAAGTCTTCATCTTACCATGGTGTCTCCAGGTTCCACTAGTTTTCAGCTTGGTGCCAAGTACTCAATGGCAGGCTTTGTGTGTGTCTCTGTCTCACTAAAGAGGCTGCTGTCCTATAGTGCAGAGACAATAATTTTATTTTTGCAAAAACTATGTATATTAGAGCAGAAGAATACAACACATGAATTAGGCCAAAACCTATGAAATCCATTAAAGTTGTTTAGTTGGCAAAAGGTCTGTAACATTAAAAATTGTGCTTTATGCCAGACCAACTTATTGAGGACCTTTTTGATTTCTTAAGTTTCAAAAATGATTAAACAGCTTTTGCTTGATCCTGTATAAAAGGTCCACTCGGGCTCCCATTTGCACCACAATAATGACATTTTCAATGCTGTGGATCTCAAAATTCCTGAAAGCTATGCAGGCTTACATAATTGTTTTACTCTGGTCTGACCCACATAATATTGTAAAGCGCTACGGAATCTGTTGGCGCTATATAAATTGCAATAATAATAATAATAATAATAATCATGAAACTGTTGTGTAGCATTGTTGTAGAACATTCTGTAGAATACTCTACCATACAAAAGCCTTGCAGGAACATTTCATGTTTATGTATCCTAGAACTATTTGAATGTTAAGGTTGCATATTCGGACTGCAATGTTTACAATGAATTAAGAGACAGAAAACTATTGTAGTTGGAAATGAGGGGATTTCCATCATAGTAGTAATTGAAAAATGTCTTTCTAGAAGTGACTCGCACTGCAAACTTGTCGTCCCCCCCCCCCCCTCCCCCCAAAAAAAAGACAAATATAATAATAAAAAAAGACGAATTTAGTAGTGCAGTGCTCCACAACTGGTGTCACAGCACTGGTCGAGGCCTGCAGGCTTTGGGGGCCCATCAGGTAGCCCCTATACTTTAAACAAACCTAATAGGAAGGCTGGTCTAATCAGGGCCCTGGTCGGGTGCTGCAGCCCTTTAACAGTGCGACCAGACAGCCCCCCCAGTGCTGCGAGGAACTTATTTCCAGTCACTTGCACTCACCTTACAGACAGTGTGGAGGCTGGGAGGACAAAGGAGGCAAAGAAAGGGGAGAAGGGAAAACACTGCAGACAGCCTCAGACTCCCATCATCCCCAGTCAGCCCAGAAAACCTCCCTCCTGCATCCAAAAGGTATGGAAGTGTGGGCTGGCCAACTTATGTAAATTGCAACTTGTGTATTTGTGTGTGTGCCTGTGTGTTTGTTTTTTTTATTGTGGTGTGCTGCGGAATTCTGGAAAGATCTTTGGTGTGCCTTGCGTGAGAAAATATGTATGTATATGTGTATATGTATATATATTATGGATGGGTTTTTTGTTTTTTTTTCCAACAATTAAATATATTCATTAAAATATAAGCTTTTTTTGGACATAGTTTCTCTTTAACAACAGTGTTAGTAGACTTCTGTTTCTGCTACTGAAGAAAATTCCTCCTCTTTTTAAACCTTTAATACACACTTCAAATACTGTTTTTGTATATTTATATTTAATTAACAAAGAATTTCTTACCTTTTATTTTTACCTTTGCAGATGTTGTGAAACCACACAGCGTTCCTATGAGTGTGCCCACTGAGGTTTCTTTGCCTGTAAGTTCAGAACCTTCTAGCCAATCATCACTCCATGGACCCCTTCCTCCCCCCTATCAGCTTATCAACGTCCCATCTTTGGAACCTTCCATTAGCCAAGAAGATCCCCAGGACTACCTGCTATTAATCAACTGCCAAAGCAAGAAACCAGTTCCCTTTAGGTAAATCTTTTACATTTGATCTTGCACTTGTAAAAAGTGGTTATAAGTACTTGTAGGTGATTTTTATTTAAAAAAAATTGCGTGTCCTTAAACTTTTTTATAGTTTAAGGACATAGTTTGGCTCTGGAGTGGAGCAATGTTCACATGTCCCTTATTTAAGGAACAAGTATTTTTGCTAAGTGTGGTACTATGTGTCATTTAGTAAGCTGACTATGTGTTCTAGTTTGGTCAACACAGAGGCAGGCATAGAGCTCAATAATGACATTCTTAAAGAAACGGCAGTGGTTTAAATTGTCTGTGCAAAGGGGTTATGGTGCTTAGTGTACCTGTAATATCACAGCTCCAATGCTTCCTTTTTATATGAGTTGTCAATGATGCTTCGCTGTGATCCTGGTTCTATCAAGTAGGTGGAAGGTTTGAAATCTCGCATAACAAAATCATGCATAGATCTTCTGTTGCGAGTGCTTCTGCCCACTTGATGGTACCTGCCCCCATTTTGCAAATGGTAATGTTATTAGTTGATATTGCTGTATTATTTAGGTTTTTAGAATACTTCAGTATGTGTTATATTATATTTATTTATTGTGTGTTATATATTTAGTGGAAGTCCTTTCTTTTTTTTAACCTGTATTATTTTAGAAAACTTTGTTTAAGGTAACACTTCAAGAACCATGATCACTAGAGCTTGCAATAGAGTTGTTAAGATGCAAGATGTGCTATGGTTCCCCCCCCTCACGAGAACCAATTTAGAACTGTTTGACTTATGAGGTTCATCAGTCATGGCTCCCCATTTTGCTGTTACAAGCTTCTATTAGTTCCTTAGTTCCTTCCTGCAGGGTCAGCTCAATGGTTGAGAGTGTCATCTGATTGCTCTCAGCCAATGAGCTAAGCCTTGCATTGTCGTGCTTTGCTTGGGCAGAGAGCTTCAGGCTCACCTGTAGGTTAAATACAGGCAGGAGGTAGTACCCATTTATCCCCAGGTAAAAGGTCAGACTATTCTAGAATGGTTACTAGTTACATTGGGATGGTGAAAGGCAGTTTTGGTACAATAATCACTACAGCGCACAGTAGTGGTTAGTGTGCATGGAGTGTTGCTTTAGAAAAGTATTTGGGGGTATTTAAGTAAGTTATAATCTTTCAGGAAGAATGACTGACCTCATCTGCTAAATCTATTTTGGCTACTTCACTGCTGTAGTGGCAACTTGCTGCTCATGGCTGCTGCTCGGAAGTAAGGCAAACATGCAAATAAGTGACAGTCTCTATAAACCATAGGGACTCACTATGGATTCTTGTGGGGAAAATAGCAGAGACACCTTAACAAAGCCCAGTGAATAACCCTCCCTTCCAAAATAATAAATAGGTACTGGTATATGGGTTGCTCTACAAATTGTGCCCTTTCTTTCTTGTGCTTGGGAATGAAGGACTTTTAGCCCTATTGCCCCCACTCTTTCCTCCACCATGTAAAATTCCAATGTCCACTGCCTATGAGTTGGAAGAAAGTGTAGTAGTGGCTGTTATTGATCACCCTCCACCACTGATGAAGAGGGGAGCAGTTTTTTTTTATCCTCTTTACTCTTAATGGAATCCCTCTGTCTATACAAAAAAAATCTGCTTTTAAAATCTTACAATCTTATAGTGAGTAGATCACCATGTTTTTAAATGATACTTAGTACTCTACAACATATGACATTTACATAATTTTTCATTCTTATATAATCATTTGCAAATCAGGAAAGATTCTTCATCCATAGCATCAGAAGATGAATATCTACTACTAGAAGATTTTGAAAGCAAAAAGGTTTCTTGGCAGTGAGTGTTTAGTGGTTGAACTGTGAGCCATATTGAAAAATTCACATTGCATGGATACTGGGTGCTGTGAAATCAACATTCATTGGGTTACATTGGCTTTTTTTTATACTAACCCTCCAGTATTACATTTAAAATTCTACTGCACTATATCGGATTATTGATTCTTCCTGTATAGTTTTTAACAATATTACAGTAGGGACTGTACCTAATTGGGCGTTTCAAGGGCATGGACAGCTTGAATCCACATTAGGCAAAATTACCTTGCCTAATATGCATTGCAGGAAATTGTCCAGTTCTCCAGGTCAAAATGTGAAGAATGTAGCTCCTCATTTAAGTTCATTTTCCAAAGGGACTACTGAGCGCATGCTATTTTCATGCATTGTACTGCCACAAACACTTGGAGATAAAGAGGCTCTGGCACCAGGAAAAAAAATGGAGCATTAAGACAAAGTTGGAATTTCATTGCAATTCCAATACAGTCAAAAGAAATCATAAGACTAATTAGGGACTACTTCGTCCTATGGCCAACTACCGCGCTCACAACACTAATTACCATTGTCCGTTTTTGTCACTTACCCAAGCAGTCGATGGTGATAGCTGTGATGACGCATTATTTTGGTCATTGCAAGATAATATATATGAAAAGTCCTGCAGGATTTTTCATAAACATCAGTGTTGTACTCTGGTGCATGCGTGACAGTACAGCACTGATATGGGCTTAGGAAGATGTAGCGCCAGGACTTGAAGAAAGAAGATGGTGGTGCTCACATCAGACCGCATCAGGTAAGTACAACTCACCTTCGCTGCACCCCTGGCCACTCCAGCCTAAGCAGCAATGTCACCAAAATATGCAAAGTCCTCAGAAATTGACAGAACTGCTAAAAGACAAGTGTTATTTTACAATTTTAATGCTCTCCATCGCTCTGTTTCTTCCCCTCCTCCTATCAACCTGTCTGCCTTAAACTTTGCAGCTCACTTCACTGAGAAGATTTCTACAATCAGGGAAGAGATCTCTAACCTCTCTCCCTCCCCTTCCAATACATCACCCAACCCCACTCACTCCACTGTTCTATGCTCATTCGCACCTACTACAACAGAAGAGGTTTCTGCTCTGCTCCGGTCCTTCCGCCCCACCACCTGTTCCCTCGATCCTATTTCCTCATATCTCATCCGCACTTTGTCTCCCTCTCTTGCTCTTCCTATCACTAAAATTTTCAATCTCTCCCTTTCCTTCTGCACATTTCCTTCACACTTCAAGCATGCAATCATGACGCCAATTCTGAAAAAGCCCAACCTTGATCCCACATCCAACTACCACCCTATATTACTACTGCCATTTGCCTCCAAGATCTTTGAGAGAGTTGTGTATGCGAGATTGACAGACTTCCTCGAATCCGACTCTCTGCTTGACCCACTTCAGTCTAGATTCCGCACTCGTCACTCTGTTGAAACAGCTGTGACCAAAGTATCCATTATTTAATCGCTGCTAAATCTCGCGGCTATTACACTATCCTAATTCTCTTTGATCTTTCTGCTGCCTTTGACACTGTTGATCATCAACAGCTTCTTCTCATTCTCCATAATCTCGGTTTACAAAATACTGTTCTCTCCTGGTGCTCCCCCTTCCTCTCCCAGCGCCTTTTCAGTGTTTCTTTCTCTGACTTTGCCTCTTCTCCCCAACCCCTCTCTGTTGGTGTTCCACAAGGTTCTGTCCTTGGTCCCCTACTGTTCTCCATCTATACTGCCTCCATTGGTAAACTCATCAGCTATTTTGGCTTCCATTATCATTTATATGCAGATGACACACACATCTACCTTTCCTCTCCTGATCTCTCTCTGCCCATCTTGACTCGTGTCTCTGACTGCCTCTCCGCGATTTCCAACTGGATGGCTGCTCACTTCCTTTAACTCAACCTGTCCAAAACAGAACTTCTGGTCTTTCCTCCCTCGAGTGTTGCTACTCTCATGTCTGCCATCTGTCTCATGATGGCACCACCATCACCTCTACCTCGCAGGCTCACTGCCTAGGTTTTCTGTTTTACTCCAACCTCTCCTTCACCCCTCATGTCCAGTCGATCGCCAAATCCTGCCACTTCCATCTCAAAAACATAGCTCGGATCCGCCCCTATTTAACACCAGACGCAGCTTCTTTCCATGCCGTTGTTCTTTCTCGCCTTGACTACTGCAATCCCCTTCTCAGTGGTCTTATGTGTTCCCATATTGCACTGCTGCAATCTAGAATGAAGCTCTGCCGAAGACCTACTTCTATCCTCTGTCCGTACTCCCACCTCTGATGCTCGCCTTCAAGACTTCTTGAGGGCTGCACCGTTCCTGTGGAACTCACTTCCCTCCTCCGTTAGATGCTCACCAGTCTCCACTCCTTTAAAAAATCTTTGAAAACACACTTTTTCAGGAAAGCATATCATTTAAACTGTTAGCGGGTTTTCATTTTCCCTCCCCCCCCACCCCCCATGACTCATTTCCTGCAACTGTCAAAAATAAGTTCTCAGTGAATACATTTCTAGCAACCGATTTCATTACCCCTACTTATACCCTTTGTGTCACTATAACCCACTCCCCTAGCATGTAAGCTTATTTAGCAGGGCCCTCAACCCCTCTGTTCGTGTGCGTCCATTTGTCTGGTTACCATTACGTGCCTGTTAGTCCACCCATTGTACAGCGCTATGGAATTTGCTGGAGCTAAATAAATAATAAAATAATAATCGAAACTACTGAGCATGTCTAATGTGCTTTTCATGGAAAGGAGGAAAACTAGCTTTGGGCCAGATATATCACAGATTTTTTTTATAATGCAGCTACCCTACAGCATTTATGACCTGTGCTTGGCACTGGTTCCTTAGCATTAGTAGTATCTCCTGCTATACAGGAGCTCTTCGTATTACTTATTTGTCCAAACTAAAAATATTGAACATAGGCTGACTCAGGATAATCTGGAGACTTTTCCGATTGTCTAACACCAGCATGTTTGTGAGATTTGTTTGGTGGAGGTACTAACAGTCATGCTTGGGACATCACTAGATATGCACTCTTTCACTGCAGGTAGGCACGCTAATTGCTGTTTGGCAATCCACTTGTTTTTGCACAGTGTCCATCTACTATATAAGAAAAACAATATATTTATATTGTGTATGTGTGTGTATACACACAAAGATCACATAAAAATGCCTCTGGAGAAATACTATAGCTTCTGGCAAGGAAAACGTGACCCTGAATATCTTTTATAATACATAACTTTAGGTAGAACATATAGTGTATTTGTAAATGTACCCTGCGATGAGCAAATGAACAATTGAAAGTGCTGGCTTTGGGTGGAGATTAACAATTAATATGCATATCATCCTATAAAACGTATATCTCAGTTGATCTCAATGGTTTGTGTATTTCTGCATGCAAGTTCCCAACAGTGCAGTGGTACCTATCCCACATTGCATTGTCAGTGACATACTGATATAAAACTTTTTATGTTGCAGCATTAATTTTTTATTTATTTACAGTGCAACCATCTCATATTTTTTATACGATATTCACTTTTCTAGTGCACTGCAGTTTGCAAACACTTTTTTGGTATAACAACTGTATGCTTTTAATAAAATCCTCACTGACAAAGAGACACTTTAGGGTTGGAAGTGACTCTTGATTTTAATGCATTACGTATTTATTGGATTAAAAATAGGCACACAAAAAATAATTAAAAAAGAAAGAAAGCCGAATATATAAAATAAACAAACAATACCGTTAAATGTTTTAAAGCTGCTACATTTGTACAGGCAGGTAAATGTTTGTTGGCAGTAGCCTCTAATTCTGATCTTATTTTTATTATCTTCTCGGCAGGAAGAACTTATGTATCCCATAAGCCATAAAACCTGGCTTCAGCTACTGTCCTACTCACCAAATCCTATGAGTGGAACTGCTTGTAAGCTGTTCACAATGCTCACCTGTGGAGGGCAGGCATGTGCATTCAAAGCTCGCACAACTGTCTAAGAAATGGTCTCACCCTCTTTAATAAAATAAAATAAGTTCTTATTGTTAAAATGAAAAAAAGTGTTTGTAATCCGTGGTGCACTTGGTAGTTACTGTTACCCCTGGGATATGTATTTAGATCTATTTGTCATATATATTCTTTCTTTAGATCACATATAGATTCTGCAAAGTCAACCACATCTGAAACGGACTGCAATGACAACGTCCCTTCACACAAAGGTTCCAAAAATGCAGTCAATGGGTACTTCCAGCAGCCTAGTGTTTATGACTCTCCATCTCGCACAGGCTCAACCTCCACAGAAGCCAGTTTCTATAATCTTCCCAGAAGCTACTCTCAAGATGTTTTAACAAAAGCTGTTTCTCCATCTGGTACAGATGCAGAAGTGGATTCAAATGTTTTTAACATGTCTGGGGCTTCCCTGTTAGAAGGACAGTTTAGGAATTTATCAATAAGCTATGACATCCCCTCTACATCTGCAAGTTCGTACCAAATACCCAGAACGGTTCATGAAGGCTTTGTGGGGCAACCTTCATCAAAATTAGAGACTGTTTCAAATGTTCCACCACCCAGACCTCCAAAACCTCAACATTCGTCGGAACGGTCCCCATGTGAGTTTGGTCTTACCCGCACTGCTTCAGAGACTGACAATAACTACTGTGTTCCTTCATCTGGAATATCGGCACCTCGTAGTAATACTATTTCCACATTAGAGTTAAGCAAATATAGGAAAGGTAAGACTTTTTGTTGTTCCCACCTATAACTACCTGGCTTTTAAAAATACTCTGTGCTTGAGTGTGATGCTGCCTCTAAAGTTATGTTATCGTTTGCTGCTTTATGAAAGTTGTCTTAAGATATTGAACACATTAGTTATTATGAGACCGTAAGTTAGTATTATCACCCATGTTCACTGTTTAAAAGATATATTTTTTTTTCTTAAAGTTTTGCAATAGTGCTTCAAATGTAAGAATGCATAACAATTTGTGTGCACTCTCAATGCATTTCTTACAAAACGTTTACCACTTAGACCACGTGGTCTCCTATTCTTTTGAAACATTAAAGATTAATGGGCATGCTTAGTTGCATTCCTAAAAACAGAGATTATGCTATGTTGTACCGTGATAAAAAAAAACATTAAACATTTATTTTTTTACTGTTTCTTAAAACATTTTATGTTTCTTCTCTGTTTCTAGATATGAGTTCTCAAGATTTCTATGATATACCAAGGCCATTTACTAGTGACAGATCCAGCTCACTTGAGTGCTTTCACAGCCATTTTGTAAGTAAAAGAGAGTGCTACTGTAGCATCAGCCATACAGATTTAACTGATTTTTTTAAAACTAATTTTCTTCTTTTGCATAATAAATACAAAATTTGAATCTTTGTATTCCTTACAGTAAAGTGTTCCTTTAAACCAGGGGTCCTCAAACTCCGGCCCCCCAGATGTTGCTGAACTTCAACTCCCATGATTCTCTGGCTATCTATGTAATTCAAAGAATCATGGGAGTTGTAGTTCAGCAACATCTGGGGGGCAGGAGTTTGAGGACCCCTGCTTTAAACAATGCTTAAGACATACCCATTTCTAGTTTCAGCAGACCATTCTGTGTCTCTGCAGATTTTGTACATGCATCTATCGCCTGTTTTTGTAACCCTGCTTGAACTGAAGCTTACTGAATACATTTCTTTCTAAAAGTGCTAATTTGAGCATACTTTATTCGGGCCTTTATAAAAAAAAAATAATGGCTATTACAGCTTCAACAAAATTTACATTCTAGCACGTCTTGGCAAAATAATGTGTTTGAAAATGATTAAATAACAGGGTGTAGTAGATCATGAATACATTTTCTTTAATTACAGTACTTGATAAATTTGTTCTTGGTCATAGTTTACAGTGAATTTGTGTACCTCCACATCATTACCTGTTTATTCAAGTTTAGCATTGATGGCTATTACAAAATACTAGTGCATATATAGCATGTATCTTTCTATACAGCAAAACTATAACTACAAAAACAACTTTAGTTTAATGGACATGATTTAGTGTGTAGGTCATGCCCCTGCAATGACTGCTAAATTCTTTGTCATTTAGAAGTTAAATCACTCTATTTATGCAGCTCTAGTCACACCTCCCTGCATGTTTCCCTACAAATTTACTGTAAAGAGAGATCTAATGTATAAACTTGATTTATTTCACAGCCTGTTTAATGTAGAGTTTAGTATCCCCCGTTCTGTTAGCAGCCTGCTAAAAGTTCAATTAACGCAAAAGGAGATACAAACTTCTAAAGTAAACCTATTGTGCTGTCAGATCTGATTGAAAAACATAGAAAATAAAAAAAACACAGCCAGGGAGGTGTGACTAAGGCTGCAAAAACAAAAATAAAAGCTATTTAACTTCCAAATGGTGCAGATTTGAGCAGTGAGACTGCACGGGAATGATCTATACACTAAAACTGTTTCATTTAGCTAGCATTGTTTTGGTGCTTAGAGTATCTCTTTAAAAAGTTGGAGCCTGCTAATGACGGTCAGGCTAGTGGTGATGATTGAGACCTTACTTGCTCTTTACTCCACAATGTTGGTTACAGACCACCATCTGTAAGATTGGAAGTTTACTACTGTTATCATAAAAATGAAAAAATAATTTAATTAAAAAAAATAAATATATATATATATATTAAAATTTCTCCCGCACTCACGCTTAGTAGTATCCCATATTGCCGGGTGCCATAGCCTGGACTCCAAATGTACAGTCTGCCAAAGGATAGCTGCTCACTGGTATTTAAAATTCCAATATTTTATTTAGTTCAAGTTAAAATCAGAGAACAACGTTTCAGTCCCTATTCGGGACTTTCCTCAGGGTAACAAGACAACATAGATATATAATACAGAATCCAGCGCACTCGCTTATTCACTAAACAATGATTTCAAATCTTAGAGATTGTAGTAGTTTTATTTAAAAACACCTCACCTAGGCAAAAAAATTATGGGGGTTTAGTTACATTATATGATCATATATTGCCTAAGCCTGCCACACCGTCAATGTACCCCATTAGATATATGTATGTATTGGTTTTCTTTTATTTTGTAAAAGAAAAAAAGACAACCTTTTTTTTTTGTGACTTAAAACAACACTTTCAGAAAACACCAAAACAAGTTTTTATTGTATTGTATTGTATTATTTTTTTAAATGTATTTATTGTTAAATTACCTTTTAATGTTAGACTGCTGGAAGTATTCTATCCTTACTAGTTAATGCAAATATTCACCCCAGCAGATATATGTTTTTATTTTTATTTTTTATTTTTTTTGTACTACAGAAAAACAAAAGCATGTTGGCAGTTGGAAGTTTTTCCAATGAAGAATTAGATGAAAACTATGTACCCATGAACCCAAACTCTCCTCCTCGACAGCATTCCAACAGCTGTACTGAACCCATCCAGGAAACTAACTATGTCCCAATGACTCCAGGCACGTTTGATTTTTCAGCGTTTGGAATGCAAGTGCCACCTCCAGCTCACATGGGTTTTAGATCCAGTCCAAAGACATCTCCTAGAAGGTCTGTGCCATCTACAGACTGCGAACCTCCACCAGTGAACCGAAACCTAAAGCCTGATAGGAAAGGTAAGCTGGGCCTTCAGAGACAACTGCTGCTTCTACAGAGCAATGCTGCTAGCTATTGCTAATTGCATAACCTACTGTATGTATTGCAACAAAAGACTTGCTAAAATAATTAAAAAGGTACGTGTCAAACAAAACTCACCCTGACTTTGCAGTCTTCCCTCATAGAAGTATAGCTCTAGAAATGTATGTAAATGTATAATTTGAGGATTGTATTTTTTTTAAATAATAAAAAGGTGCTGACATTTATTGTCGGAAAGATAAAAATAACTAAGCAGGAAATCCACATTGGTCATCGATCTGTTCAGTAACACAGCTAGGAGCAAGTTTTACATGTAAAAGTAACTGAAAAGGTGAATATTACATAGTCACTGTCTGTGATATTAATTTCCCATTTCTTGATGTACTTTTACACCTCCTCTTCTATCATGGCAGCAATAGAAAATTAAAGTTGTGCTTCGTATTTTGAACATTGCGAGTACTGTAACCACTACATTGTAAGTTGTCAAATCGCATGACAACTACCTCAGATCTGCTGTGTGCCAGTCACCTGTTTCAGGAGAACCACTATTTTGAGCTAAGCCTGGCAGTGCAGTGGTTATCACATTGGCTGAAAGTGGTCAGCCGACGCTCTCGATGGAGAAAGTGATGGGCGCTTAGCATAACCATGTAAGTTGTCAAACTGTTAGCAAATGATTTACTTCCATGGGGTGGCAGGGCCCTCCTGGCACCACAACCACTACTATGCTTTGGAGTGCTCCTCTAATGGCTCATATTCAGCTCTTCTCACTATGACTTTCTAATCTTCTTGTTTTAATTCTCTGCCATTTGGGAGTTGAATCACTTTTGTTTCTGTCTTTGCAGCACTAGCCACACCTCCCCTGGCTGTGACTTAACTCCTAAATGGCAGAGAATTGAGCAGTGAGAGTGCAGGGGCATGATCTATACACCAAAATTGCTTTATTAAGTAAAGATATTGCTCTCTCCTGGTGCTCCTCCTACCTCTCCCAGCGCTCTTTCAGTGTTTCTTTCTCTGGCTCTGCTTCTTCTCCCCAACTCCTCTCTGTTGGTGTCCCCCAAGGTTCCGTCCTTGGTCCCCTACTGTTCTCTATCTATACTGCTTCCCTTGGTAAACTCATTAGCTCCTTTGGCTTACAATATCATTTCTATGCGGATGACATGCAAATCTACCTGTCCTCTCCTGATCCCTCCCCGTCCCTCTTGACCAGTGTCTGACTGCCTCTCTGCTGTTTCTAACTGAAATGCTGCCCACTTCCTTAAACTGATTCCTCTTTTGTAACAATCAAAAATAACCCAAGTTCTCAGTGAATACTTTTCTAGCAACCTATTTCATAACCCCTACTTATACTCTTTGTGTCACTTTATCCCACTCACTCTAGCATGTAAGCTCATTGAGCAGGGCCCTCAACCCCTCTGTCCCTGTGTGTCCAGCTTGTCTGGTTACAACTACATGTCTGTTCGTCCATCCACTGTAAAGCGCTGCAGAATTTTTTGGCGCTATATAAATAATAACCTTATAATGCCAGCTGTAAGCAGGCAGATCGGAGGCAGCAGCTGCAGACTTGAATACGAGTAAGATCTTACTATATTTATGGAGGCAAGGGTGGCCAGAGGGGGCTAGATAGTAGTTTTAACACTATAGGGTCAGGAATACATGTTTGTGTCCCTGACCCTATAGTGTTCCTTTAAGATACAGGGTCTGGAAACTGCTTTTCTTGCACCACATGCCTATAGGTTTGCACACTTCAGAAATGTTCCATATTGAGCACACTATTATATACGTTAAATGAACACTCAGAGCACCATAACCACTACAGCCCACTGAGGTTATGGTATCAGGATTACTCTGGCACTTTACCATGTTCTGCTATGGTTTGACAACTTGCCTGGATCCCTCTGGGCACCAATGGCTACAGCCCCTGCTCTTGGTATTCTCTTACAGGAGAATCTGATTATCTCTTCTTATTGGCCTTATTCCTGCTGCAGCAATAAATTGTCACTCTTAAAAGAGTACTTCCTCATTTGCCATCCATCTTCAGACACTTGCTTGTGCAAGGGCTGCAGATTAAGGATATTTAAAGGATTTATTTTGTCTGTTTCTAATTATTTGTATAGCTAATGTATTAAATTAAGGCACTTTGAGTATATTGTGTTCCTTAAAAAAAATAGTCCAAACACATAAAGCACTTCAACTTCCTGAAGTACTTTGTTTAAAGAGTGTCTTTTGTTCTCAAATTTGTATTTTATTAAATGTCCTTTTTCAGTAGACCTTTTTTTTTTTTTTTTATACATTTTATTTATATATTATTAATTTATAAATGAACCTTACACCTCCTTCCTTACCGGTCATAAAGCCAATCCTGTTACTTCCTGTTAGTTTAGCTGAATGGCAGTCAGATGGTGACTATAGGTACTTTCTCATTAAGACCTTCAATTTTCAAAGGTCTTCACTTTCAACATTATCACAAAGGGCATGATGATGCCTATCGCAGCTTATCCTTCTGATAGAGAAACATTGGAGTGGTGGATTGCAGCAATTGCTGCTCATGTGCCATTGGTCTGAAAAAATGCTTCTCTATGGGAAACTTGTTATTAGACTCAAGATTGACGATCTCACCATGAGCTGATTGGGTTGCAATGAGGAACTGTCCCGGTACAAGAATACAGCTAGGCTTAATAGTTTTTTTTTGGTTTTTTTTTCTTGCAAAAACGATATAATTTAAAAGTAAATATATATATTTTTTACAGCATGTTGTTCGTTTAATAGATGTAAAAGGAAACCGAACACCACATAAAAGTTGTAGAAGGGTATTTTCCAGTCCCTGTTTAATCACTGCACACTAATGCATTTATTTTCAGGTTTTAAATCTACTGCTACGGAAGGAGCAATTTTGAAAACATATTTTACAGTGACTTTGTTTTTGCATCAAACTGTAAATTGCGCCTTAAATTATGTTTGTTCTTCTAAGTCAGTGGTTCCTAGTCCTTTTTATTTTTTCTTTCCTTTTCTTATCTGCTTGATAACCCATTTTTCGATTGTTAACCAATGTCCGTGAATCATTCTTCAAATGCATTTTTATGTATAGTAAAATAAATTCTGCAAAATATCTACATTAATCTTTTACCCGTGCCAAACAGGTTTTGTGTTTTTTGCACTGGGGAAAGCATTACATCTACAGCAAACACTTGATTGTGTGAAGTCAGGTGATATCACTGAATACAGTGTACAACTTCCTGTCATTGGGGACCTAATAAACATAGCTTAGGGACACAATTTAGGGTGAAGTACCGGGGGTTACAAACCACTGTATTAAGAGACATGGCTTTTGTATTTATTAACTCAATAGAGACTCTCCTAAAAGATTAAATGTTGTTGTTTAGGAATCTTAGTTGGCAACTTTTCAAAGGAAACTAAAAGGCAACTTCATTTTTATTTGTAACGCTATGTTTTGAATGCTTGTAATCCACTGCCAGATTTGTGGCACTATTTAATAGTCTGTTCTAAACCTCCTACTTGCTAAAGTAGTTTTGTTTTTGTTTTTTCTTACCGTGTGTTTATTCTCTTGTGAATACACAAAGTATACCACAATATTTGCATATAGTTGCTCAATGTTCATGTTAATATTGATATTTAACCATTTCCCTAAGTAGTTAAGTCAATAAAGGATATTCAAAAATTTTATTGGACAGTAGAATGAGCAAGTAGCATTAGTAAACACCGCTAAACAAAACTCACAATGTTTAACAATAAAACATGCAATCTTTTTGTAATTATGACACAATGACTAGAAAGCAGTCAGTAAAACCTGATTAGTTTGTTGCTTTCTCTGATTTAATACAAATATTTTATTCAGGAAACAATGGAAGTAAATAAGTGTGGTTAATTTTGTAAATGATTTATTGAAACTTCAAATTCTACCTGCCTGGGTATACATTAATTAGATCAATTCGGCACTCCACTTGGACTTGATATAAAATACCGCTATCCATCTAACTGATATGCTCTACCCAACCCTGCACTTTGTTTGAAAGTTCTTTAGGTTTTTGTTTTTTTTATATTTTTGAATGTGGTGCAGCTTATAACCTACTATGTGAAGTACAATGAGAAATTTCTCATTCAACAGCAAACCATGTTTAAAAATAAAAACCTCCACAAATGGGTCAAAATGAAGAATAATATAATACACATGTAAATATTGTTCTGTGGAAAAAAAAAAGCTATGACTGAATGCAAGTTTGGAATAAAAGCATTTAGAACATAGATGTTATTTACAAACCGCAGTTCCGAGGCAGTTGTAAGTTGTGCAATTGCCATGGAAATCAATTGAATGTTAATATTTTATAACTTTTTGGTTTATTAACCCCTCCATAGCAGATCATTAGTTCTGTTAAAAACATTAACCTTTAGAGCTTCTTTCTTCTCAGCCTTTTCAACAATGCGGAGCATTTAAATAACAAACCATTGATTCCTGTTTGTGTAGTAAACATTTGGATTCTGTATGAAAAGCAATATTTTGGTCAACTTACACAGATTATTTTGGTTTTTGCTCTACTTCTAAATTATTTCCCTAGAATTGCTGATTATATATACTAACTCTCTGTAAGTCAAGTAAAAGTTAAGCATGATTTGACGTTTGTGTTTAGTTTGAAGAATTGCCCTAGGGATTTTGATGTAATCTACTTAAGATTCAGATATCTGATATGGGAATCTCAAAGAAAAACCCAGCATAAGATAAATTTGAAAAAGATTAATCATGTATGACTTCAGAATAATTGTGTAAAACCGTTTTCTTTTGTTCAAATATATGCAACTTTGAAATAGCAGAACAGTTAACTGGCTATGTTGTTGGAGCCTGTTTTATAAAAAAAAAAATTAAAATTTCTAATGTTTATTATGTACTTGTCTTATGTAAGTTACTAACTGAAACTGAAATCTACACACTGTTGGGCATTAATTGTAAGTGATATATACAATTATAATTTATAAAAAAATGTTTTATTTATTTTAAACGTCAACATTTTGTATTGTTAAATTATGCTTTCTTCCCACGCTATAACATCTGGTAGCAGCGGTGATTTGGTTCTTGCAATTTTTTATATATATATATATATATATATATATATATATATATATGTTGCTTTGTTTGTTGTCTTTGGGGGGTTCTGTTTCTGTGGTTTTGGAATGAGTATTGCTGGTGTACGTGTTGTTGTTTTTTTTGTCTTTGTTTTACCTTTTAAAATACCATATCATTTTATTGTCTTTGCGGAAATGATTAGTTAAAGTAAAATGCAATCCCCATTAAAAATATGAAACCGAAACTGGGTGCATCATTATTCATTTTAATAAACATTCATTGTTAAAGGGACACTATAGTCACCTTAACAACTTTAGCTTAATGAAGCAGTTCTGGTGTATAGAACATGCCCCTGCAGCCTCACTGCTCAATCTTCTGCCATTTAGGAGTTAAATCCCTTTGTTTATGAACCCTAGTCACACCTCCTTCCATAAACACTTCCTGTAAATAGAGCCCTATTTAGGCTTTCTTTATGGCAAGTTCTGTTTAATTAATATTTTCTTATCCCCTGCTATGTTAACAGCTTACTAGACCCTGCAAGAGCCTCCTGTATGTGATTAAAGTTCAATTTAGAGATTGAGATACAATTATTTAAGGTAAATTACATCTGTTTGAAAGTGAAACCAGTTTTTTTTTTTCATGCAGGCTCTGTCAATCATAGCCAGGGGAGGTGTGGCTAGGGCTGTATAAACAGAAACAAGGTGATTTAACTCCTAAATGACAGTGAATTGAGCAGTGAAATTGCAGGGGAATGATCTATACACTAAAACTGCTTTATTTAGCTAAAGTAATTTAGGTGACTATAGTGTTCCTTTAGTAGAGTAGCCCCAACCAAATATAATTTGGTAAAATCCACCATTTTGAAATATAAAACCTTTTCAAGAATGATATATTTGATAAAGCTGTATCATAAATAGCTATTTCACCCCTTAAGGACAGGGGCAATTGTTCATGTTTTGAGCCAAAACAATTTGAGCTATAGGATTTCCATCTGTAATTTAAGGGTTAAATACATATTGGTTATTAAAAGAAAGAAAGGAAGTACTTTTATTTAATATCTTATATGTATACCTAACACAACATTACGTGTGACATACATGTTAAAAAATTAATATTATTCCTGCTTGTTAAATGTCTAATATATTTAAGATCTAAATACATTTTTGGTAGTTGACATCAACCCCCACACTAACGTTATACCAACCATATCCCTTAACCCAACACTTACGCTAACTGTAACCATATGACTACCTTAACCTAAACCTCAACCTTACACTACCGTTAACATTAAAACAGTATTAACCCTTATCTTATCCTCACCGTAACCTTACAGCTAACCTTAACCCTACCCCACTCTTACCCTTAAATCGAACCCTAACCCAACAATAACTCTAACTCTATGATAACCCACTGCTAATATCAAATCTGATTTTAAAATTGGGTTTTATGATTTAACGCCATAGATAGTGGTCTATGACCGCCATCTACTGGTCGTTTCCTTAATTACACTTTGTATAATTATGATTATAATTATGATTTATGATTACTGAGATCGGTGCTGGGCAGCTGGCAACGCCCAGTAAACACTGCAGTTTCCAACACTAACCATCACTGTTTTTCAGTACTGTACACAATCTGGGAAATCAGAATTACATATACATTTTCCTTATTCAAACAGCAGTAATTGCTATTGAATTGTTAGTAGGTGGTTATTTTATTTAGCTATTAGTTTTAAACCATTTTAGTTTAAATGTTTATGTGCCTCCCTTAATATTGCATATATTTAATCTGCGTTTCTTGATTTTAATTTTGGGGGATTTTTCCACATTTATAGTCACTTTAACCCACCATTATTTATTTAGTATTATTTAATATCTTATCATATTTTGTCGTATTTCTAATGCTGTAGTACGCTAGTGTCCAATTAAATCTTAATCTCCCCCCTCCCCACTGTGTCCTGCAAGAACCTGGTGGTGGTGTTTTACTTTCCTTAATTCCAGTGCCGAGACTCCCTCGGCTCTGCTTCCTGCTCCAGGTCTCTCTGCAATGGCCAATCCAATGCTCCTCATTGGTCATATAACTGGATTTACTAGGTTGTTCCTGCACAAATGCCTCTAGTGTCTGTCTGGCTGTGTTTAACTCTGCAATGGAAACGTTGCAATTTCTACATAACTACAGTGTTTTACATTGCAGGGTTAAAACTACAGTGCCACTGCACCCAGACCATTTCATCGAGATGAAGTAATCCAAGTGCCTTTAGTGACCCATTAATCAGCAACAGAGCTTTCTTTAAATAAGATGTTCACCAGAAAGAACAGGGATTGACCTGCTGTGACATCATTTCATCAATACATTAACCGATAAACTCTCTTTCTGCTAATTTGTGTAAAGGCTTGATATAAATATGGAAGTATAAGTTAAGCTTTTTAGTATTCACTGCTTCATGCTGCTACTTAGTCGCTGGGAGATTTAAAGGCTTTGGATTGTAAAGTACTCCAGTTGTTTCTCTAGAAGCCGTATCCCTATTGATTTCTGTCCACATACAGAAATGTGTTTGTAAAACATGCTGTGGGTGCATCAATATAGTTTTAAAGCATTAGCACAATTGATTTGTTATGGAAATGCTTCCCTGTAATTTCTGTGAAATATTTCCACAATAACATTGGAATACACTCACAGGGTTTGACGGGCATTAATAGAATATAAGATGATGGCATGTTCTCATCCTGATGTTTGCACTGTCCACAAGAATCCATTAGGATAGTCCTTCCTTCAACTGGAAAGGTAGAACCACTACCAGAGAGCAGTTCTCTTCCTTTGCAGGAAATGTTACCAGCGATTGCTATGTCACTTTTGGAGATTAGTTGACTTTCTTGCAGCTGTACAAGTTATATTATTTTCTACTTCATTTAAGGATTCCTGTCTATGGATCTTCTACCCTGTGAGTGCTTGGTCCACATGTGTGCAAGAAATATAGAGACCTGGGTCTTTGACAAAACATTTATAGGTTTCCAGTTATGTCGTGCCAGGCTTCATGCCCAATAATAAGCTATCGTGAGGTTCTTGTCTCTTTGGGCACTCCCTTTGTGAGTTTACCCGCAATGATGGACTGGGCGAGGAGAATCATGCAATCATAACCATCAGCTTGTTGTTAGTCTAGCCTTTACTTACTCCTGTCTCCACTCTGGGTGTGTCTTATAAACCCTGGAGTAATGAGTTAATCCACTGTGTATATGTGTCACTCTGGTAATGCCATGTTCCCTGATTGTAGTTGCATACAGGCATTTTAAATGGAGTGCAATTTTTCCTGTTTTAGCCGTTATTTACCTGATATCACAACATCTTTTTGGGATATTCCTGATGTTTATTGTTGTTTTGGACTACTGGGGAGCATTAGTACAAAGGCTTGAATGCCTTTATTTTACTGTTTATGTGCGCTGAAGCCATTGCGACCTACTAATTCCAGCGTGTGTGCCTCAACCATGCTTCCTTCCTCGGGTGGCCATGTTGCTCTCTAAACATGGCCTCCTTACTGCTTTAGCCAGCTCTGCCTGTCTCTGATTCTTCCCTTTTGCTGTACCTGTTTGGAAGACATGTTGCACAAATCATTTAGGCTCATTACAGCTATTTTTCACCCACCAGTTTCTCTAAATGCATGGAGCCTAAATGCTTGCTCCATGTAGTGTGATCAGCTGTACAGTATGTACTCTTCCTCGGGAACATGCAATTTGTTAAGGTCACTTTGGCCTATATGCTAGATGCCCTAATGGTTGCTTTGAGATATTTACCAGAAATTCTGCCTTGGCGTTTCTTCCTGTGACTTTCGAATTTGTCAGCTGAACAAGGATTTCACTATCCCCTATTTGGTTACCACTTTGTTTGGCGCAGATTTAAAGGTACATTCTGCGTGGGTAAGAGTGCATTCCTGCCGCAGATATGCCTGCTCATAAACTTTGGTTGAGTGTTTTAGGCCCTGTTGCTAGTCACACAGTGGTCACAGGAGTCGCGTCCTTCTTTTTAGTAAACACAGAGTACTTGTACAGGATGTTTCTTTCTTTCCCTTTTGTAGGAAGGTTCCTTTCTGACAATTATGCAATCTAAATCATGCTTATCTCTATATGCCCAATCACTGTCGGTTGTTCGTGTTTGTGCTCTTGGACTGTCATCGCTAGCTTGGTGACACTTTTATTTTGGGCTAGCCACTACTTGTCTTACCCTTAACATAATTTTTCCAACGTCCCTCTGCCTCTTGGTTTACCCCTACTCGATGACATCCTTTTGCAAGAGGACTATTATAACCAAGCAGTTTTTCATAAGGACCTACTCCTATCTCTTCTAGCATGGACATGGCTGGTCTGTCAACTTACCAGGGTCATTTCTGAATGTGGCCTCCATGGGAGTTTTGCTCACGATTGCCTGTATGGCAAGCTTTGTGTTGACTGTTTCCATCTTTTCCAGTCAAACCCAACTTTTGCAGGATATATGGAGGTTCCATGTGTGCTAGTAGTTGTCATCAAACACATTAAACTTTGCAACTTTCACCTTCAACTCCAACCACTCTATTTTCCCAGGGAGTGGGACTGGGATTCTGTGAGTATGTTCTAGAGAATTATACTGGACCCTTTAGTCGGGTCCTTCACAGGTGGGGTAGTCACCACCTGATCCACTGTTGTGCCTTTTGCAGACTCTTCTGGACCATGGTGACGACAGCACCTTGGGATGGCTGCAAACTTAGGGACTTTGTTTTCTCTATTGGTTAGGTTACTCATTGTGACCTGCACTACAGGAAGTAACTGTCTGACTTAAATCATACTGTCACTCCTGTTGCTTTTTGCCTCCAAGGAGGGAGAAGGATTACTTGCAAATAGCTATATGGCTATACAGTGTTTTAGCTCACCCCTACTTCAAGGTACCCCGATATGGGTGGATTGTAAACACACGCACGTTTTCACTGCAAAACTTTGTGCTTAAAGAAATCTCTCCTCAAATTCATGTTTCCATGTTTTCCCAGAAAGGCATTCAGTGGCATTGCAACATTAAATTAATTAAAGTAATTGGTTGACTTATGGAATTGATTTGGGATTTAAAACCCACAACTAATGTGTAAACCTAACTACTGTATATTTATACTGCCAATATCACACTAGAGGTCCCTGCATCCTTTGGAGATGCTGCCCCTCTACTCTGGTACTATAAGGAATGAACAGAATTCGGTATTACACAAGTTAGACTAGCACTCCGAAGTGTTACAAGTTCCATGTTGTGGACAGAAGCTGTAAACAGCGCCATATCTAGCTACGAATGCGCTATCAATTAGGGAGCACAGGCTTTTTTATTTTTTATAAAACAGGGAAATAACAGTTCCCACAGTTAACAGTGTTTACTCTATATACTCTTTATATCCTTTCTCATTTTAGTTAGTTTGGAAAAGAAATATATTTTGTAGCATGATAAAGATTTCATGGTAATGAAACATTGTATATAATTTTCATTTCATTCCTCTGTTTTCTGTCTTGGTGTATGCCAGCTCTGTGGGTTCTATGCCAAGATTGTAGAGTAAACTAGTAACAAAGTTAAAACATGTTATTGACTACTGCTCTGTAAAGGCATGATAACCACTATTCTGGTAATCTGTGTGCTCTATACTTTTTGTCCTGCATATTTTAGAGATTGTGCCAGATAGTGAATAACCGCTTCATGAAGTGGAGACAAAAACGGCAAAATAGAGCCACAATTTATGCATATAGCCTACTGGCTTGGGTAATATAAAATTTATAACTTGTGATTAACCCCTATGCAGGCTCTCCTCCTGTATTCCATATTCATTCATTTAAGTCTTTTAATTTTTAATGTTTCACAGTTGGGATATTGTTTTATGAATATTGTGTTATGAACTCACATAATGTTTGATTTCAAAACACTTCTGGTTTCATTTCAAGGAAGAATATTGTAATAATAAAGAGAGAGACAATTTACAGAATCACCTTGAAACTAATTAAATGGACTCTGTACCTTGGAGTGTTAGTATGAACAATTTATTTACGTTTTTACCTATAATGAGGTAAAGCCCTCAATCTGTCTATACAATCTACTTCTGGGATTAGACATTTGTGTCCAGAACATTGCTTTCTTCTCTATAAAGTCTTTACCATGAATTAGGTTTTATAAGGTAGTTAAAAACCTTTAGCACTATCTCTTACAGTTGTAGTAGTACTGCTAAGCCATTATCACGAGAAGTCCTAACATCTTCAATGATGTCAATGAAAAAGGATCCTTCTACCAGAGTCCCTACTAGTCAGTTTACAGCTCTGCATATTTACTGTAGAACTTCAAAGAATGATCAAACTATAAAGTAGGGTAAGTAGACATTAAAACCTGCTTAGAAAACCTGCTTTATGAAAACACTTTACATTGCCATAGCTATGTGAATTGTTTTCAATTAGTACAGTTCCCAACATGTTTGCTTATGGATATGGTTGATAAATTATGAATACATTTGTAAAACACTGTGTTTAGACAATACATAAAGGGTGTTTTTACTTGCAATTTAAATTTGGCATTTGTTAAGAAGGTAAGTATGTATGTATATATATATATATATATATATATATATATATATATATATATATATATATATATATATATATAGTCTTTATATGTACTATTTCTTTCTTTTTCATCTTTGTTTGGGAAGTTGGTGGAGAACCAAAGGGCTGCCTTTTTAACTTATTTTTTTCTTATCTCCATTTATTTTGCTTGCTTGAGACAAGCTTGTGGCATGCAACATATTTTTCTTTCCAATTTGGTGCTTACACCTGTAGCATGAGGCCAGCTCAGCTGTAAGGATTTCATAAACACGGTTGCTTTCGCTGATAAGATTAACCATGCTGTGCTGCTGGATTCCACTGCTCTCATTGCAGAATTCCATTTTTTTGTTCCTACATGCTTTTCCAGATAAATATAAACGCAAAACATTTTCTTAAGAAAGTCTTCTTTTTGCCAATTAGGTCAAAGTCCTAAAATTTTAAGACCTAAACATCAAGGTTTAGAGCGAACAGATTCACAAACCATAGGTGACTTTACCAAAAGAAGAAAGGGTATGTACCTTAGATCTCCACACTTTCCTGTGATTGTTTTATCATGTCTTGGTAGTAATGTAGTTATTGGCTTAATACAACATTGTATTTTAGCAATGTAGTATTGTAGGATCTGCTAACATTGATTTTTTTATTTTATTTTTTATTTATTATAGTGTGCTTGCATTTTATAATGTTAACAGTTGCAGATTTTATTCCTTGCAAAATATAAACCTCTCTTTAGCATGTTTAAGTACGTAACATATTTGTGTTGTGAAGTGTTTTTTGGGTTTTTTTTTTCTTAGCAGGTATCATGGTGTATTGGTCATTATGCTCTATATGACATTATCATTTTGCTCTTACATATTTATATGCTTTTTTTATATTTGATGCTTGTAAAATGTCAGTATAATATGCATAGTATTAAAAAAACAAAACACTGATAGCATTTTATTATAAAGCTTCTAAATGGCATGAACCCGTTAAGGAACAATTATGTCCAATTACATTTTTTTTTGCCATTTTGCAAACAAGAAAGTTGCCTAAAACTCAGTAAATAATTGCTTGTTATGAAAGTATATTTCATTGTTGGTCCTTGAGAAGTTAAAGCTATTAATTCAGTTTATATCTTAGCCTTATAGTAAAATTTTGTGTGAAATAATGTTTACTCATCCACAGATACAAATGCAGGCATTTCTGTGTTAGAGTGTTTAAAATAGGCCAAGAATTTAAATTACATTTGTAAACGTTTTATTCTACAGCAAAGCCAGCACCTTTAGAAATAATGCCTTTGCCTGAGTGGGAAGAATTGAATATGCAGACACCAATTCGTTCACCAGTAACGCGAAGTTTCACTCGAGAGTAAGTATTTTAATCCTAATCGGAATTTAGAAGCGTACAGGGTAGAAATAGATAGCTTTGGTCAGAGACCTGTTCTTGAATTGTTTGTAGCACACAAGTGCGCTGTTTCCAATAACATTTCCTTTGCTTTTGTAGTAATGATGTTGACTTGCTTCTAAAGATATTGGTTTTGTTTTGTTTTTTTGTTTTTTACCATCATGATTTTCTTCTTAGAAGAGTTTTGTACTTTTATGTAACGGTAAATGTACAAAGTGCATATTGTGGTATTTGCAAAGCATTTTGTGAATGTCACATACATGTGTGGTTAGGCAAATATACTTAAATCTGTATATGTATAAAATGTGTTGAAGCACGCAAGTTTGCGGTGGAATATAATGTCATTTTATCATACATTTCATAAAAAAAGAAAAAAATGCATTGGTTATATTTTATGCAGTAAATGACTTTTGCTTAAAGAAATATGTACTCAAATTTCAACACCCCCACTAGACATAACATTTTTATTAAATGCTGTACAAACACTGTGGACTAAAAACTCCATCATTGTAGTCTAACAATGGTAGTTATAGTGCACAGCTTCTAAATATATATATATATATATATATATATATGAATGTATGCATTAACAGTAGCAGTTATTCTTGACGCTGTTTAATTTAGGGTTGCCCAAAAAGAATGCTCCCCAGCTGTTATAAATCCAAAAACATGTTGCTTTGTCTCAAGGAACGACTCTAAGTACCTTAAGCACTGTAGTCAAACATAGTGGTTATGGTGCCAGGTGCACCCTGGTATTGTCCAAGTGTAATCTGTCAAACTTGTCACAGTATAACACTTACCTTGTACCTGATTACACGTCCGTGAAGCTGGAACTGTCCTTCAGGAATGAGTTCCTATCTTGAACAAAACTGACATTCAGTTTCTCTAGCTTGAGAAGACTGAATACAGAAAACCAGTGGGACACGTGTAAATTTTTAAATATGGCTGGCACAGGACCAGGGCACTCCTGTCATAGCTGCTACGGCAGGCTGTAGTGATTATGGCACTTAGAGTATTGATAGCTGGGGATTTTCCTTATGGTCACCCTGGTCTGACATATGCCTAAAATGTATCCCAGCTGCATGGTTTTAAAATTATTGCTGGTAATTAGCTCCTCCAGGTTCCCCATGCCTCCCAGGCCGGATTCAGTTCATAGCACAGCTTCCAGCAGTGACTCACTGGACAGTGAAGAAAATTATGTACCCATGAACCCAAATCTATCTACTGAAGATCCAGTATGTAAAATCTACATTTTAATCACCTCTCATGTTGCCCTGTCTTCATACACATCATCATCATACCTGGCTTATGTGTTTTCAGACCTACTTCTTCTTTCACTGCTTTGTGTTTTTATTTATGTATTTTTTTTGTATTCTGGTTTTGTTTATAGTTTACCGGTAGTTAAACACTTACACATTCTATTTATTGTGTTGCAAAATATAATCTATATACTATGAAAATGTGAAATATTTTCGAATGTTATGTATGCTAGTCTGCCCTTTTTGTATATTTCACTGTAATAGTTCATAATTTGTAAAGTGTAGAAAACCAAATCTTGGTAAATGGTTTAGAACAAAGTATGGGAGCATAATCTCTGTAGCCTACTTCAGTGGAAAATGAAAAAAAAAATTAAGTTTATCAACTTAACAGAGAATTGACAGCAGTATCTCAAAATGGAGGAAAATGCTAACTTGCTATTTCATCATAGGGTTGGCAATTTGTTTACCACTTTAAAGAATGGTGTATGATTGATATATTGCATAATCTGTGTTTGAAACTATTATTTGAGAATCTTTTTCACTTTTTCTTTTCCTAAACTAGTAGTTTATTGTTTGCAGTGTCACTTCCCCAAAGTTGTCTCTATTGTATTCTGTACAGTTGTATGCCTTGCTGATGGCAGTGGGTTCTTACTTTGTATGTGCATTCGATCCTTGGGATCTTTTCACAGAGGCTTATTATTGCAGTTATTGTTTTCAAATGAATTTGCAGTTATTTTTTTTAAATGAATTTGACCATAAGAATATTCAAGTAACATTAGCAATCCGCAATCGAAGCCTGAATTAACGGAATGTTTGAAAGCTAAATAGTCTTAATGGCCTGTCAATTACTTTTTTATTTTTGATTTTTTTTTTTTTAGGCTGAAGAGAGAGTTGTGCTGGTTGACAAAGGACATACTTGTAAAATTAAAGGGATTTTACAGTGTTAGAAATTCAGATTTGTATTCCAAACACTATATGGCTCTCTGCTCCCCCTGCCCCCCACCCCTCTAGCATATAAATGGTTAAAAAAAAAAAAAAACTTACCCAATTCCAGCACTGAAGTCTCTCAGCATGTAGAAAAGCATTGAATCAATGCAGATTCACTCCCAAAAGCGCCTCTAGCACCTGGTCTATTCCAAAAATAGCTTATACTAATTAGGAAACACACTTGGTAGGTTATTCATGAGTATTGCTGGGAGGTCAGACGGAAAATATAGAATACCCCATATAACAGACTTTTGCTGAATTTATAGTGCTGCTGTTTTTTTGTTTTAAAGGTGCATTTATGGTCCGTTTTTGTGAAATTGTAAATGACTCCATAAATACATACCGGTTCCAAATGTGGACACCAGTTCTTTGAGCATGGGCCTCAACACCCTCTGTTCCTGTGCGTCCAATCTAATACTACTCCTGAGGGTTTTCCTCTGCTTATATCATTACTGATATTGGCAAAATGTAATTTTAAAATTAAACCTAAGAGAGTATTGCTATCTTCTACTGACTGTTTTAAGCGTGACAGGGCTGAAAAATCAGAATGCTGAATACATTGTGATCAGCGCTTGGCCAAGCAAAAATCAAAATGGCATTGGGACATGCATGGAGACCCTGATAGGGCCTGTTCTGATCCAAGAAGTTTCCCAAATACTGCACACAGAGTTGCACCATGGCTAAGCATCAAAAGGGTTTTGACCTCTACATAGAGGTCATTGGTCAGTAACCATAATTGTGGCCCCAGCTGACCGAGGGGAGCCCCAAGTATCAATTGATACTGGAGTTTCCATAGTGTGAGCAGGGATTTAAGCAGGTCATCTATAAGTCTGGGGAAAATATGGACGCAGCTGACAGAAGAGAGCCCCAGGTAACGATTGATTTATCCCTGCTCATGCCAAGTTGTACCGTCAAGGAATTTAAATATCCATTTAAAGTTCTAAGTGCATGCTCACTTTGAGCACTGCATGTAGCTTGTCTGTCGGTTTGGTGCAACCAGTTTTGGCCCCAGCTGTCAGAGGCCCCATATACCCAATGAAATCTTGGTTCCCCTTTTACTCACAGGGAAACAGTCCCTCCCTGCTAGTAAAATACAGGTTGATGGATCATGACTGTCAACATTACTGTCCTTACTGTTCAGTCTTTATGCATAGAATGACTTTAGTCAAGTGGCAAGGACAGACATTTTCAGAATTATACAATTTAGGTTCTTCGTTATACAAATTTGGAGTGAACGCCTTGGATATTGTCTTCATTCCTTTTCTAACATTCTCCTTCACACCCTCACTCACGCCTTACCATGCTACTCTCCCTCCCCTCCTTCTCTCAATTCCATTGTGTGGTGTCTTGTGGAGAGACAGGAATGGGCTAGGGCAATTTGTTGACAAGTCTTGTCTCAAATTTTTAATGATTTAAGGTAATTTGGGAATCAGCACAGCATGCCTAGTGATAGCCTCTTCAATTGAGTTTCTGCTCTTAAACACAGGGGTCTTATGATTTATGACCATATTACTGTAGATTACCTGGAGCATACTCAGAATTCTCTGTTTTTCGAACACTGTTCTTTTTTTTTTTTTTCTTTTTTATAGATGAGTTTCTGTACATTCTTGTTTGCAACAAAAAATGATATTATTCCTTCTATTTGAACATTAATCAATTTACAAGTAACATTGATTGGTTGTTTGAAATACTTTACATAAAATTTGTAAAAAGAAATAAAAAAAAAAGAGGCAGTTTCCGTCAGTGGTGACAATATTTTAAAGTGAATACTGTGTTTTAAGAGATCTCTTTAAACAAATGGCTAATTGCCTACGATTTGGTTATTTTTATATTATTTAATAATTGAAACGTTGCTGCAAAACTAAGACATATTAGGGCTACATTAGCTGAAGCTCTTTGCCATTGCTGTCCACACCCTACTACTATTATAGATTCTAATTTTATTTTTCCCTTTTATATGAACAGCTTTGAACATTTCCATTCCTTTCAGCCTACATCACCTCAGTCTATCCTATTCACTTTCTTTTTTTTGCTGACTGCTGCCCTCTGTCTTCCTTTTTTTCTTTATCTTTTAGAGAAGAGACCTTCTATTGTACTGTTCCCATAACACCTGTAAAGAGGGAGGGATCAGGCTGGGAAAGGATTGAGGAGGTGAGGTGGTATGAATCTAGGATACGTTGCATTAGATTACTGGGAGAAAAATAAATACATTCTATGTGCACAGTATGATGGCACTGTACACATAACAAATAGGTTTTATATCCTATTTAAATATTTCTGAAATAAGCTGTCCATTACCTAAAGGACAAGTTAATTAAACATACTACTCACATCATTGGTGGAAAGACATTTTGTTTGTAGTGCTGAGAGGTCTGTGAAATGACTGGATATGCATATTGAAGACTTCAGTTGTGGAAAGATGAGGTTTGTATGTGGTCTTAATAATAAAAAAAAAAAAATGATGCAACAGGACATTATATGAATTCAGGTCTAGTAAACTTGGGATGTTGTCGAATATGACTCAGCAGGCTTGGTCTTTACTTGTGGGTACTTGGCAAGTTCAACTCCCTTACAGAGAGTAAAATGTGTTGAAACAACTTCTGAAGCTAAATACTTGCATTGGAAAAGGATGCTTTTAAATGTAAATGGAATAGCCATTTTACATAGTGTATATTAAAAGTGAATCTTTCATGTAGTTATGACATGGTGGCTTTTTTTTTTAAAGAAAATAAATTCCATATTTATGATTCTAGTGTAAGTGCCTGTGGATGTAGGGAACATTAATATTGTATGTTTACATTTAAAATGATTCTTCCCTGCTTCTGTCATAGGGGTAGAATTTAACTACTGGTTGGAAGGGATGTGCAAACATCAGTATAGTGTGACCGTGTGCTTGGTGTAGAGGAGGTATGCATGTGTGTGGACACAACACAATGTTTTGCGGAAAGCTAAAATTGCTAATATTGTATCGATTAGAGTTTGTAACATAAACTGGACCTTACCATCATCATGTTGTATCGGTTCTAAGTAGTAAATGTTTTCATGAATGGTTACAACAATGTTTAAATTAAACATGAAGAACTATTCAGTTTATGTTCTAATGGCTACAGGCGTATCACTCATTTACCAAAATGCCTGTCTTGCACTAGACAGTATGCTTTTCAGTATCAGATAATGAGCTCTAAAGACCGATTCTTATTTCTTTTCTAAGGCATGTTTTCTAAGGCATGTTTTCTAAGGCATGTTTCCTTTTAATTCTTTAACACGCTTCATGTCCATACATTGTTCATCTCAAAATAAATTCCATAATATTACCTTGTCCCTTTGTATTCTTGCTTTGTACTTGCTTGCTTTTCTCACACATCTGGTAAAATTTGAGCAGCTGTAAAGTGAATAAATATTACTTGTTATAATTTCAGAATTTGTTTGGAAGCAGTAGTCTTGATGATGGGAACAGCCCCTTGGTGAAGCCTAAAGGAGACAAGCAGGTGGAATATTTGGACTTGGATCTAGATTCTGGGAAATCCACACCACCAAGAAAGGTATGTGAACTGAGTGATTAAATATGCAATTCAATTAACCAATCATTAGTAAAATCAACATTTGAGAATTACACATAACATTTAAAATGTCAGTTGATGTGTCCAGTAGATGGAGTAAGGTGATTTACTTAGGATTATATTAAAACCAGCCACATGTAGAGTTTTGGGGGAAAAAAACATAAACAAGACACACTAAAATCATCACTTATTATTGCATGTACAAGTACAGCGAAATAAATACCCTTTCCTTATATTGTCTGTTTTCTGAAGGATACCTCAAAATACTTTTCTCAAAATACCAAGACCAACATTAAGGCAAATTATGCAAATTCACAATCCAGTATATCAAGCATTTGTATTCTTTAGATAAACTGCCAAGGCCCAAAGGGACACTATAGGCACCCAAACCAATTCATCTCATTTAAGTGGTCTGGGTACACAGACCTTGTCCTCCTTAGTCCTGCAATGTGTAAGACATTGCAGTTTTTGAGGAACGCCTGGTAATACACTAGCCTACCACTATGTCAGTGGTCTTATGCTAAATGTGACATAGGAGATAAACATGCTATCTGCAATACTTACTGCTTAAACTGTTTCCAGAATCTCTCCTGAAATGTATGCTTTCCTGTGGTTACCTCCAAAGAGACACCTATAGTGTAGGGGTTGGGTGCTCAACCCAAAAGGAATCTTGAATCCTTTTGGTCTAAATTCCAAATATATACAGAAAAAAAGGAAGTTGGGGGGCAAACCAAGAACATGCATTTCTCAGCAGTGCTGCTGCCTTAAAAAGGCCAAAATACAAATTAATGAACAGCACATGCAAAAAGAATACAGGTTTAAATCTAACAAGATTTCTTAAAATCATCTATCTCAGCAAACAAATATAGGAATTTGGTTACACCATGTGACTGTATTGTGTTAAGCCCAACACTGCATAACAATAACCCCAGATTGGTGGGTCCCATGCTAATTTTAACATGGGTAATGCAGTTAGCATGTTCAAATATCATTTGAAAATTCTTAGACCCCCCACCCCCGATATATATTTCATTGAACATAATAAGTTTGAGAGGGAAAAAAAAAAAATGTTTCCGATTACCCTCCTCCAATACAATGTCATGGCTGTGCCCTATAACAAAAATCATTGGTATATTTCTACTTTCTAATTTTCTGAGAAATGGTAGTTCCCTTTTCAAAACAAAGAAAAAAGCTCACAGCCACTCTGCAGGATTATAAAAGGTTTTGTTTGGTTTTTTTTTGCTCCTCCAGAAAAAGAGCAGTGACTCTGGAAGCATTGCTGCTGATGAAAAGGTGGACTACGTTGTTGTTGACAAACAGAAAACGATTGCGCTACAGAACACACGGCGTGCATGGACTGATGGGAGACAGTCTACTGAATCGGAAACTCCAACCAAAAGCTTAAAATAAATGCTTCCAGTATCTAAAAAGTTCTTTGCGGTGGAAATAGAGCTGTCTATGGATTGTCACAACATACAATGTCTTTTATGATATATTCTAGAAACATGGATAGATCAATGAGACAAAAACTGATATGTGCATTGCCCTGTCTGTAGAGTTTTGACTATGTAAATACTGTACCATACAAACTTACTGTCTAGCAAGAACCATTTGTTTAACACATTTAGCCATGTTTTGTAGTATTACTATGTTTATGCACTTTTGCTGTTCAAACAATGGTTCTTGTTCTTAACACCTTAATCCTCATTTAGTTGGTAACAGCTTATTCAAACAGTTTTATTTCACACACTAACACACACACCTAAACCATTGAAACACCAGAGAGGCCTCTCATATGCAGGATAACACTATACAAGCCCTTGATGATTAAAAGTAGCTAGTGCAGTAATACATTTTTCGGTAGGCCAGTTGAATTAGTATAACTTTTGCCTTTTAATTTGGTTATTCTGCTTTGTGATCTGTGCTTTTATAGAAAGAAATATTTTTTATTCATAAAGAGCTTGTTAATAATTAGTAATTGGTATCATCTGCAATGTTGCCAAATTATAAACCACTTGCTCATATCTAAGATCAACATATTTTTTATTTTTATTTTTACTTTTGTACAGGCGATGTGATTTACAGTTTTATGTTCACTATAATGCATTATTAAAAAAGTGCTTTTATTTCCCCTGCCCCCAAAATTAGTCTTTGAGGGGCAAAGGGCTGGTGCTCCTTAAAATATTATATTATAAAATAACATTCTTTCTTGTTAATGATCAGCTTTAGAACAAATTGTAGGAAAACGGTTTTAAGAGTAAAAGCTTCCAGAGGTGACATTAAAAATAATACTTTTTAAATAATATTTAACACAAATGTAATTACTTGGTATTGGATTTAGCAATGTTAGTCCTTTCTCCGGCAGTGTATTTTTATTACATGATCTATGTTAGGTGTAGATTCTGCAGGGTAGAATCTTACGACCAGGGAGTGAGACTAAAAGAATTTAATGGCGTCATATGTTAAATAGCATTTTTTTTTTACATTACTTACAGAAGCTAGATATAATATTAATCAGGTACGTATGAAGCACTGTTGTGCTAACACACTGATCAGGTTTTTACAATGAAGTTAAAGCATGGCTTGTACAAATTCTAATATTGTAATGTTTCATTAAGACAGCTGCCATTAACTTTTCTAGTACTAGTACAATACTGTGATTTTTATTTTATGTAGCCAAGTATAGGATTTGGACACCACTGTGCCCTTCGCATTGACTCCTCTGTTCCTTTAACACCTGCTTTGCCTTATATTTAAATCTCCTATGCAACTTATTTTATATGAACATTTAATTGATACGAGTGACTGATATCTTTTTTTTTTTTAACAATTTATTTTTTCATCCTCTGACCTAAAAGCTGTCCATATTTTGCATCATCCATTACCAATTGATGTGCAGTAGTACCTTCCAAAGCAGTGCATGATAATTTTGTAACAGAAGGATCTAATGTCTGTGTGTTTTTATATTTTACATCTAGCTTCACTAAAAGCCTAATTTTTAAAATGCCATTGTTCTACCTCCCTTTCAGTATTTGATTTTAAGTATTTTGTTATCTATTTGGTATATGTTTGGTGTGTATATATATATATATATATATATATATATATATATATATATATATATTACATTACACAGTGTATATAATACATATACAGCTAGATAGAAGATTCAGAAAATGTTCTGACTGTATATAAGTGCACACCTTCCAAAATGCAGCCACAATACTATTTAATTAAGGGGAAAGTATAGATTAGATACACGTTTTGTTTGTGTGAATAGATCATTTCATAATTTTCACAAACATCTACATTTACATACCATGCATATTTTTACGTGGGCTGCTGGAAGTAATGTTGCACTGTTGCATCTTACCAGCAGAATTAAAAGCAAAAAATAAAAGCAACCACAGTAACTTTAAAGGGAAACTCACAATTAATAATGCAGTGAACAGATAATACAGAAAAAAATTGCAAATATTAGAGAACCAGATATTTACATTTGATGATCAAGTATTCATTCTAACATTAGTTTCCCCCTAACTAGGAAGTAGCTCAGAACTTTCAGTAATTTCTAATCTGCCCAAAATGTCTATGATTTAAAGAGCATATCTTATGAATCCTCCATATTTAAATTTTTTTTATCTCACTTATAGCTCTTATTGTGATTTTCAGTCACTGAAGCTAGGTGTAGCCATGTGCAGTATGCAAGTGCTTCCTCGTGATGCACTTGGGTAAGGAAAGTCTTATAGCTGCAGCTAGTTTTGACAGAAAAGAGACAGTGGAACCCATTGCATTGTAACTTTTGCAAGGAACTATATAATTATATATATAATTCTTTTAAAGAGGACATCTTACTTTTTTGATATTGGCTGTTCTTTTTCCATTACCCCAGTAAATGCTATTGAAAAAGCCCCCACAAATAAGCATTTCATAAAGGTAAAATCACAGAAATTCCAACCCAGTCAAAATATATCATAACAGAATTAGGGACTACTTTATCTTATGTATTTTCCTACTCTTGACAAAACGTGCCAAAAGGCGGAACTAACTTAATCTACTAACTTTAGCAAAATAATACATGTTTTCAGTGGTTTACTGGCTGTTGTTTTGTTCAAAACAATCTAATATCGACATTCATTTTGCTTATAATTTGCATCGGGGGCATTTCAACCCTACTTCTGGGAATTTGATTACAATAATTTATTGCAAAGATTCCTATTGCAACTACCCCTTAAAAGTATGATAGGGGCTCTGCAGTGTTCCATTATTTTGTGTGTCTATATATAGATATATATATATATATATAAACACCAAAGTGTCAGGAAAAATTAACTTTTTACATATTTTATAATTCCTATATATTTACATTTTATCTCCACTTAAGAACGTACATAGAAACATTACTTCCCACAGAAAACCTTATGTACAATGCAAATCATTCTGTGACGTTGTAAAAAGTATAATTGTTGGCAAATTTGATGCAGGGTATGATAGTCTCTCTGTAAAGAGTACTACTTTAAAGAATTGCAGGAACTCCTATTTATTGCATTACACACTATTTGACACTTATGTAAATGCATGCCTAGCATATAATATTGGGGGAAAAAAACTTTATATAAAATTGGAAGGTATCAAATGCATTTTGAAAGGGATTTAGATACTTGCAAATTGAGTTAGCATGTTTTGCCACAAACTGTGCCTTTTTATTTAATAAACTTTTTTTCTTCTTCTCTATGCTGGTTACTGACTTGCTTTTACATTAATCTCTTTACAAAAATGGGTGACTCCAGGAATGGTGTCTCCCTATGCAAATCTATGTTTTGATACATGGACGCTTTCTATCCTTTTTGTTAAAACATACAATACAAGGAGCATGGTTTTGTTTTATACTTTCTGGTACTACATTATTGTCATTGAAGTTCAGTTTTTCGTAACCTATTGTCAGTTACTTTAAATTACTGATCCATGATTTTTAAAATAAAATTGTTGTGTTCTATGTATATTTTGTTTACGAACATAAACCTTCCTCCCAAAAATGCTTTACCGCAAATAACTTATTATCTTACAGTTTTTTCAATTCACTCTTAAGTACAATATTTATTTTATGAGTTGGTATAGTTATTCGAAAGTGAAGCACACATTTACTGTGTAGATTTTTAAGGGAAGGTTTTATAGTTTTTAGTTTGTTCCATAGAAAAATCCCCACAATCTGTGCAATATTGTGATAGATCCACAAAAACATTTAATGCATTCTGCCATTAAATATTTTCCCTCCGATACTCGTACATTCATTGTAATGAAGACTTTTTTTGAGAACAGTATAAATTGATCAGAATTATTTACTTTGCTTATATCATTGGAAAAAATGTAAGCTAGTCTTGTAATATGACATGTGGGACAGTTGTAAACACTAACTGCTTTTTTTTTATTGTAATGTTTCATGCATAACTCAAAGGTACAGCATTAAAAACTGGTAACACTGCAATTTGTAAGCTTTCCAAACACTGTGGATTCAGATTTGCAAAAGGTTATATATAGTGTCAATGTTTGAAACAATAAAAAGTTTATCTGGAATTTTTATACAAAAACATAGTAGTCTTTATTGGCTGGGGAAGGGAATAGGGAGCAAACTGAGCAAATGATAGAAACCTTCTTGCTACTAAAATAAACCATAGAGGAGCCTCAGACCCCTTCCATTACATGCAAACATAAAGTTTAAAGGCAGATAAAAGGATATGTGAAGGCATATACACCCAAATAGCTAGCTAAAAGCACAGTAATCATTCATTGTCTACAGGGCCGCCACCAGAAATTTGGGGGCCCCTAACTGAGCTCAGGGTCTGGGCCCCTGGGGGCCCGCCTCCAAAAACCGCCCACAGAGACCGCCTCCAAATCCCGCCCACAGGAATACACACACAGACACAAACACATTCACTGATACAAAAGGACACAGATACACACACACACACACACACACACACACACACACTGATACATACTAACAGACACACATACTGATACGCATATAGGCATACATACTGACACACAAATACTGAGACATACACACATATACAGACACACAGGCGTACATAGTGACAGACACATACTAACATAGATACAGACACACATGCATAAGGACATACAGACACAGACACATTCATAATGACATACAGACAGACATTCATACTGACATACACACATTCATACTGACATGCAGACATACATACACTGACATTCATACACACATAATGACATGCATACAGATAGACATACATGCATACAGACATACATTCATACTGGCATCCATACAGACACTGACATCCATACATACACACATTCATAATGACATACATTCATACTGGCATACATGCATTCATACAGACACACATTCATAATGACATGCAGACATACATACACTGACATGCATACACATAGACATACATGCATACAGACAGACATACACACATTCATAATGACATGCATACATACATACACTGACATTCATACACATAATGACATGCATACAGATAGACATACATTCACACACAGACACACAGACAGACATACACACAGACAGACATACACAGACATAGACAGGCATACACACACAGAGACAGACATACACACACACAGACAGACATACAGACAGACATACACAGACAGACATACACAGACAGACATACACACACAGACACATACATACACACATACATACATACATACACAGACAGACATACACACAGACAGACATACACACAGACAGACAGACATACACACAGACATACATTCACACAGACAGACATACACACAAACAGACAGACAGACATACACACACACAAACATACATACATACATAAACACAGACATACATACACACAGACAGACATACATACACACAGACATACATACACACAGACATACATACACACAGACAGACATACACACATACATACACACAGACATACATACACACACACAGACATACATACACACAGACATACATACACACAAACAGACAGACATACACACAAACAGACAGACATACATACACACAAACATACATACACACAAACATACATACACACAAACATACATACACACATACATACATACACACATACATACACACAGACATACATACACACAGACATACATACACACAGACATACACACACACAGACAGACACACACACAGACAGACACACACACAGACAGACACACACACAGACAGACACACACACACAGACAGACACACACACACAGACAGACACACACACACAGACAGACACACACACACAGACAGACACACACACAGACAGACACACACACAGACAGACACACACACAGACAGACACACAGACAGACAGACACACAGACAGACAGACACACACACAGACAGACATACACACAGACAGACAGACATACACACAGACAGACAGACATACACACAGACAGACAGACATACACACAGACAGACAGACATACATACACACAGACAGAGCTCATTTTCCAGCCACCCTCCTGTTTCTTACCTTGTCTTTGCAGGAGGGTGGCTGGCTGGGGCTGATGTGACTGTCAGTCCGCTGGCTCTCCCTCTTCATTGTCGGGCGGGCGGGGCTCTCCCTCTTCATTGTCGGGCGGGCAGGCTGTCGGGCGGGCGCTCCCTCCTCCCGCGCGGAGTGAGCTGGGAGGAAGTAACTACTTCCTCCCAGCAGCACTTGCGCTGCGGCGGCAATTTATTTTTTAAAGGGGCCCGGTCGCGCTATACCACGGCCACAGCGCTGACCGGGCCCCTGAAGATATGGGGCCCATCGGGTGGCCCTAAGGCCACCCGATGGGCCCCATCAGCGTGCGGGCGCCGCAGTTCCGCTGCTACACGTGGGGCCCGGGCGGCCGGGCCCCCCAGGGCCGCCGGGCCCGTGACAACCGTTATGGTTGTCACCCCCTGATGGCGGCCCTGATTGTCTATCACAAACTTTCTTCTCATCTTTAGCAGTTTCTAGCATATTCAAAGGCTGGTCAATACATCTACAACAAAAAACAATCGTTAAATAGACCTGTTTGGTTGTGATTTTTTTTTTTTAAATAGATTCTTGTTTGACTTGGACTTTTATTAATATACAAAGAACAAGATATCCTATATATGTTTTTTGAGAAAATTGTGCCTTTACCTCATTAGCCAGCATAAACAGCATCTGTCTGCACATGCACAAGATGATACGTGGGAATCTTGTAGCATCTTCTGTAGGTCCCAGTTAGGATAGTTACACCATTGCATGCAGCAGTGATGTAGTGCCTGGCAGCTTTTGTCAGGAATTCAAGAAGGAAGATTGCATTTTTGGAGAAAATTACCAGATTTTACTAATTTCATGACGTAAAGTCATGATTTTATTAAGAACACCGAGGCGAGTATTATGCTTAATCTCTTTATTCCTCAGCAGCAAAAGAAAGGATATTGTAGATATTCAAATAAAAAAAAATAACAAACAGCATTTACCCTAAGGGTTAACCAAATATAACATTTTATCCAATGAGTGTTCCTAGCACAATAATGTCCCATGTGACCCTAAGCCACTCCTCTTTCTTGATGTTGCTGACGAACACTCCAACAGACAGAAGAACATAGAATCCATTAGATGTGCAAATCAGCGACTCTAGGAAAATACAGCAAAAGGAACTTCGAAAGAGCTGGCAATCATCTACTTGAACTTGGTATGGACTGACATGGACCAGTGTGAAACTCAATTAGGAGGCTGTAAGACACAGAAAAATAAATGTGGTAAAATATGTTCCTGGATAATACTTCCACATCCACCGTGTATCATTAACCCCTTAAGGACACATGACATGTGTGACATGTCATGATTCCCTTTTATTGCAGAAGTTTGGTCCTTAAGGGGTTAAAGGGACACTATAGTCACCTTAACAACTTTAGCTTAATGAAGCAGTTTTGGTGGATAGAACATGCTCCTGCAGCCTCACTGCTCAATCCGATGCCATTTAGGAGTTAAATCCCTTTGTTTATGAACCCTAGTCACACCTCCCTGCATGTGACTTGCACAGCCTTCCATAAACACTTCCTGTAAAGAGAGCCCTATTTAGGCTTTCTTTATTGCAAGTTCTGTTTAATTAAGATTTTCTTATCCCCTGCTATGTTAATAGCTTGCTAGACCCTGCAAGAGCCTCGTGTATGTGATTAAAGTTAAATTTAGAGATTGAGATACAATTATGCAAGGTAAATTACATATGTTTGAAAGTGAAACCAGTTTTTTTTTTCATGCAGGCTCTGTCACAATCATAGCCAGGGGAGGTGTGGCTAGGGCTGCATAAACAGAAACAAAGTGATTTAACTCCTAAATGACAGTGAATTGGAAGTGTTGATGTCAGCCAATGCCATGATCCATTTAACCCAGCGAGATATGGTAACTGTAGAAACCGGATGATATGGCTGTCGTATTGCTAGAAACAAATCCGGATACCTGGGATCACGAACTGAAGATGTCCTTGCTTCATATTCCTTGAGACAAGCCACTGGACACAGGTTAACGTTATATAGAAAGGCTGGGTAAAAAAACAATGTAATGGATGTCTTCGTACATATCGATATATCGAAGGAATTTCCTCTGTTGTAAATGAGCAATGCCGTAAGGTCCAGTGCCGGACATCTGAGACACGTTTACAGGATATTAGACAAAACAGCATAACCAGTTTAGCAGTGAGTTGCTTGATCAAAAGGTCCTCATTCTTTGGCCAATTTTCAAAAAGTCGGAGAACGAGGCTAACATCCCATAGGGCTGAATATTCAGGATGTGGTGGGCGTGCAAATCTGATACCACGCAGGAGTCGACACATCAATGGATGTTTACCTGCTTGAAGTCCATTCCAGCCTTGGTGGCCTGCCGAGATAGCTGATCTATATAAATTTATTGTACGATAGGCCAGGCCATGGCTGAAAAGTGAAGTAAGGAACCTCAAAACATGACTCACAGATTCAGATATGGGATACACGTGTTGTTCCTTGCACCAACTATTCATGTCTGTAGGTATGATTTCCTTGTTCCTGGAGCCCAAGCCCCTGCCAGGAGGTCCAGAGTTGCTTGTGGAACATTTGGGATGTAGCAGAGTCCCCGGAGAGGAGCCATGCCAAGAGCTTGAGATGTCCCTGGAGTAGGAGGGGATGTGAGTTCCCGTTGGGGTCCAATATGAGGTTGGTGACTACCGGTATTAACCTCGGGACGCCTATGGACATTTCCATGAGTATAGGGAACCATGGTTGGGATGTCCAGAGAGGAGATATAACGTTCAAAGAGGTCCGGTAATGCCTGAGATGTAGAAGAGTCCGTGCGACGAGAGAGAAAGGTGTAATGGCGAGTATTCGGCCACGGTTGAAGAAAAGCATCTGTCACTAGAGCTTCTGGGTCCGGCTTCCAGCTGAAGAACTTCGGCAGGTAGGAGTTCAAATGTGATTCGAACAGGTCCGATATCTAAGGGCCCCAAAAGTCTTCTGCTGGCGTCCCTGCTGCCTCAACGCTCGGCTAAAGGGGTACAACTAGATGGCTGCTTCCGCCTCCAAAAATCCAACAGGGCCCCTGCAGGGACCACCCGTGACGTGCTGGTCCGCTTTTTTCTGAACCGGGACAAAATGGCGGTCCAGGAGGCAGTGCGGAATAAAACGCCTTACCTATTTGAACAAATGCAACTACAATTCATGCAGGACTTATGTAGATCCACGCTGGCCTGGAGAAGGTCCCTCCAGTCGGTCACACAGACCCTACGCTCAGAGGGAATCCCCTATAAGTGGACCCAGTCCCGCACCCTCCTGGCCACCAAGGACGGACACTCATCAACTCACCTCGGCAGAGGAATCGGAGGCGTTTCTGCAAAAGCTGGGCCTCGCTACACGGGTGGAATCCGGAGGCAGACGGAGTGGCACATGGGACGTGGACAGAGTGGTATCGTTTGTACCAAGGGCCACGGCCAACACCGGCTGAGTCAAGGGAAACAAACAGCCTTGCGCACTGCAATATTCTCCACAACATGTGGACCCTTTTTGTTTTTTGCTTCTTTCTTTACCTCTGTTAAGAACTGAAAGTTATGCCTCAGTGACTGTTAATGGATGTTTCAAATTGCTCACATACCAGGTTAACAACCCCCCGCAACTTTACCCTTATAGCACTGTTACACAATACACCCGCGCTCCCCCCCCCCCCAGCGCTCAGGGGTAAATGAGTGCTGCGGTAACCCACATGACACTAAGACAGCCTTCACCTTGGTAAGGACCTGTCAAGTAAGACATACAACCTATAGCCATTAACCTTAGCTAACAAGCCACAGGGTCGACCCCCTTCCAGACATGCAGAGTTCACATGCCACACAACCTCGATTGCATACCACGAAGCACAATTACAATAAATGTCACCTTAAACCTATCACTGTATGAGCACACAAAGTATATCAGGATACCCACATGACACCACAGATCCTGTAATGCATCCAACACTATTGAACCACAAGAGCAGGCACAAGGACCACTTACCCTACGGTTAACTATGCTCCTTCGATGGATGCAATTGTTCCCCTTTTTATTTTTTTACTATTAATTATTAATTTTTAACCCACCTACATACGACCTGTGCAGCATAACACCGTAACTCATTATCGTAGCCCTTCATTCCTTCCGGTACACATCGAGGTACGCCATGCAACCACTGCTAATCTTGTACATTGCATTGTCTGTCCACACGTACGCCCCTGAACACTAAACATCCCTCACGACCACATAGACCATGCACACACTAGATGAAGCCTTACTTAATGTATCATGACAGTCAGTGCTACTCAATATATTAGCCGTCAGGGATACCACATCACAAGTTTTACTTATGGTACTTAACCACATTGTTATGTCTAACCCATGTTCCCTCTGCAACATGGATACTCAGTTTAACCGGTTTCACGATAATATGTTTAACTAGCTACAATACTTTAACTATAAAAAATCGTGCTGATTTCTCCAGTGATGCAAAGTAATGTCTCTAACCGTCCTCAATGTTATCACACATGTGTCATCAAATGTACTACAAATCCTGGCGTTTTCTCTGCACGAGAAAAATAAAGAATAAAAAAAAAAATTATTAAATTGTGTGGCACATTCTCACTCCTGAAGAGGCTTAACGATCATGGAATGCAAAACCATATCAGCCCCGCCATACTTTTATTCCTGAGGCCACGTGAAGAACATTGCGTTCGATCTCCAAGAATTAGCAGACTTCTCCGACATGCAACTTCTGCACACTATGGAGGACTTGGGCTTTCAAGACCCTTCCAGGCTTCCCCAAACCACAGCTGGGGGCTCATTGCTGGTGATCCTTCTGATGACCTTGCTGACAGATCTTCACCAGAATATCTTCATGGATATTTCTTATTTCCATGAGGTCATCAAAGGCTTATCTACTAGTTGTACATATGTCTCACACAAAGCTGGAACACCAGCTAGAGGCTTTAGAAGATAAATGACTGGAAACACCTGAAAATAAGAGGCATGGTTGATGACCTAACACTGTCCAAACTGCATCTACTACATTGCCTTTTCTTGGAATTGTTGACCCTCTAAGCCATGGGTCGTCAACCTGGTCCCTACTGCCCACTAGTGGGCGTTTTAGGATTTCAGGTGGGCGGTAGGGATTTCCAGGTTTTGACGACCTGACGACCGGGCGGACGGGCGGGTGCGAGCCGGCGGTACCCCTGCGACTGGGTACCGCCGTGACAATTTGCGTCCCCGGCCCGCGCGGCAAACCGCCGGGGCCGCATATGGAGAGGTCCATCGGGTGGCCCATGCTGTCAGGGCCACCCGATGGATGTGGATTGTGAGGGGGCCCGGTCAGCGCTGGGCGTTTTAACAGCGCAACCGGGCCCCCTGTGATGACATCGCAGAGCTGGGAGGAAGTGACTGCACGTCACTCCTCCCAGCTAACACTGAGAGCCGCGCGGGAGGAAGACCAGGGAGTCAGAGTGGGAACTCTGACTCCCATCCACCTGAGCCACCACTGGACCCCAGGGAAAGTCACCCTCCTGAATCTAAAAGGTAGGAAACAGGAGGGTGACTTAAATATAATGTGTGTGTGTGTGTGTGTCTTTGTATGTATGTCTTGTGTGTGTGTGTGTGTGTCTTTGTATGTATGTCTTGTGTGTGTGTGTATGTATGTGTGACTGTCTGTTGGTATGTGTGTCTTGTGTGTGTCTGTATGTATGTGTCTTGTGTGTATGTGTGTCTGTCTGTGTTCCTGTATGTGTCGTGTGTGTCTTGTGTATGTGTGTCGTGTGTGTGTCTATGTGTATGTGTGTCTGTATGTGTGTCTGTATGTGTGTCTGTATGTGTGTCTGTATGTGTGTGTGTATGTGTGTATGTATGTGTCGTGTGTGTGTGTATGTATGTGTTGTGTGTGTATGTATGTGTCGTGTATGTATGTGTCTGTATGTGTGTCTGTATGTGTGTCTGTATGTGTGTCTGTATGTGTTGTGTCGTGTATGTGTGTCGTGTATGTGTGTCTGTATGTATGTGTGTCTGTATGTATGTGTGTCTGTATGTGTGTGTGTCTGTATGTATGTATGTGTGTCTGTATGTGTGTGTGTCTGTATGTGTGTCTGTATGTGTTGTGTCGTCTATGTTGTGTCGTCTGTGTATGTGTGTCTGTATGTGTGTCTGTATGTGTATGTGTGTCTGTATGTGTATGTGTGTCTGTATGTGTGTCGGTACGTGTGTCTGGTACGTGTGTCTGTCTGTTATAGTGGACTATATAGTAAGTGGGCTACCTAGCTCAGCCTTCCTACTGGGCATTGCTACAAGGAAGGTTAAAAAATAGAAAAAAGGGGAAAAAAAGGTGGGGAGGGGAATTGAGGAGGGAGAGGAGATGAGCTGACGCACAAATGAGAAATCATATTATGCGCAAACAGAGAAGTCGTCTGAATATCACTGAAAGAGACCTTCGTTTGTTCCTTACGAAAATCGAACCAGATATCAAATATTTAGTCTCGCAGCATCAACCTCAAGGATCTCATTAATCACTAGTAAAGGTAATTTCAATTTACTTTATTGTTTTCTCATTAAACTTTATAAAGTTAAAAACCTTATAAACCTGCATTAAGTAGAAATAAAAAGATAAATGTACGTACATTTATTTTTTGTTAAACACCCTCCTTTCTAAAAAATATTCTGCATTTGCGCGAAAACTGGTGGGCGGTAAGGACATTTTTTCAACCAAAAAGATGCATTAGTGGGCGGTAGGTAAAAAAAGGTTGACTACCACTGCTCTAAGCAATCAAAGGGAATTAATCTAGATGACATGTTTTGCTTATCAAAGCCTCAGACAGCTCCAATTTCCAGCAATCTCTTCATAAAATTCCAGATTGGTCAAGACAAAGCTGTCTTCTTAAATGCTGCAGGTGAAAACTCCCTACAGTTTTGAGGCTATGGTTCTTATGTCATTCTGTGATTTATCTCATTAATTTTGCTTTGGAGAAGATCAGTTAACCCTCCCAAACTTTTTGCTACCTTCAAATACCGCTGGGGTGATCCATGATCATTAATCACAACAACCGAAAGTTCAACGTCTTTGATATACTGGAGATGAGTGCTGTCCTGGGTAAACTTTTTCTGGAAGAAACAATAAAGGCTTAGTGCTAAGTAACCAAATAAGAATGAAAAGATGAAAGAAAGCAACACACTTAACGGGATGGGGCTCCCTCACAATCCAAGAAACAAATGGGTAAAAATACAAATAAAAGGATGTTCCAAAATATTTTACCACATAAAAGACTAGAGAGAATAAAATGATTTTAAAATACAATAAAAGGGGGTTTAGTCAGAGTAGCAAAGCGGATAGTCGCACACTAGTTGAGCTCCGCTACTCACTAGCTCTACAAGCGACTTGTAATTGAGAAAAAGGCACCCACGGCTCACCATACAGCTTACAGTGATGGCCCAACATAAGCAGAAAACACAGGCCAAAAAGGGCAATAGGCCAAGCTTTTTTGCAGTCAAATCCACCGCAAGCAAACCCTTGGGCCTACCTGAGGGTGACCAAGATGTTGGCGGAGACGATACGTTACCTCTCCCGGCATCTTCCATGAGGAGTTCACTCCATTACACAAGAAGTCTTGCAATCCTGTCTTGATGCAATGTCCAAGAAACCACTGGCAAACATCCACCGTCCCATTAATGAGCTGCACAAAGAGGATTAGGAACTCTTGAGACAGAACCTCCTAAATGGACCAGCACATGGGGGAATACGCGGACGCCCATAATGACATGGCAGACCACGTGCAGCAGCTGGGTAGGGAACAGGAACTGACTAAAGTTAAGTTAATGGACCTAGAGGACAGGTCCCAACAACAGAACTTGCACCTCCAAGGGGTCTCAGAGGAGGTGAAGCAGCCAGACTTCCAGGAGTTCTTAACAGGCTACTACAAAATGCTGGCACCTGATTTACCAACCAAAGTCCTCCTGATGGATAAGTGCTACAGGGTAGCCAAGCCACCCCCTTCCCCCACCCCGCAGAAGCTACGAATTATGTGCTCACCGACATGGTATGGGCAGGCGTATGTTATGGACAACGAACACAGGTGCATTTTATTGATGGTGTTTTGAATGCACAGAGATACCGTGACGAGATCCTGAGGCCTATTGTTGTGCCATTCATCCACGACCATCACCTCATGTTGCAGCCTGATAATGCACGGCCCCATAATGCAAGGATCTGTATACAATTCCTGGAAGCTGAAAATATCCCAGTTCTTGCATTGCCAGCATACTCACTGGACATGTCAACCATTGAGCATGTTTGGGATGCTCTGGATCGGCTTATATGACAGCATGTTCCAGGTCCTGCCAATATCCAGCAGCTTCGCGCAGCCATTGAATCAGAGTGGACCAACATTCCACAGGCCACAATCAACAACCTGATCAACTCTAGGCGGTGGAGATGTGTTGCACTGCGTGAGGCAAATGGTGGTCACACCAGAGACTGAATGGTTTTCATACCCCCCCAATACAGTAAAACTGCACATTTTAGAGTGGTCTTTTATTGTGGTCAGCCTAAGTCACACCTCTGCAATAATCATGCTGTCTAATCAGCATTTTGATTTGCCACACCTGTGAGGTGGATCGATTATCTCAACAAAGGAGAAAGGCTCACTAACAGATTTAGACAGATTTGTGAACAATATTTGAGAGAAATAGGCCTTTTGTGTACATAGAAAAAGTCTTAGATCTTTGTTTTTTTTCATAGATAAAAGGTACATAAAGGCCGGCCTTAGGTGTTCAAGCACCCTGTGCGAGCCAATCTCGTGGTGCCCCCTTTCAACAAAACTCCTGCATCACCCTTTAACAAAACCTCTACTCCTTCTACAATAACCTTGCTCCCCCTACAACAAAACGTTTGCCCCTTCTACAAAATTAATGCCCTCTGTTTAAAAAACTCCTTTCACAAAACTCCTGCCTCACTTTATACAAAAACCCTGCTCCCCCTTTACAAATCCCCTGCCCCCCTCTACAAAACCCCTGTCCCCCCTCTACAAAACCCCTGTCCCCCCTCTACAAAACTCCTACTCCCCCTTTAACAAAACACATGCCTGTCCTTCACCAAAACCCATGCTAACCTCTACAAAACCCCTGCCCCCTTTCACCAAATCCTCTGCACACTTCAACAAAAGCCCTGCTCCCAGTTCTATACAAACCCCCTATACAAACCCCCTTCTCCACCTTCAACAAAACACCTGACACTTTCCATAAATCCCTGCACCCAGGGCTGCCATCAGAAATTTTGGGGCCCCTGACAAAGCACAAGGTCTGGGCCTCCCTCCCGGGCCTGCCCACGCCCTACCTAGTCCGCTGACAATGATGCAGGACTGAATGTGGTGTGTATAGTGGAAGTGAATTAGAATGTGTGTAATGGATGTAGTGTTTGTGTGTATTAGATACTGTTTGTGCAGTGAATGCAGAGTGTATAGTGAACGCAGAGTGTGTTTGAGTAGTGGATGTAGTGTGTGTTTGTGTAGTGGATGTAGTGTTTGTATGTACAAGATGAAATGTGTTTAGTGGATGCAGTGTCTGTAGTGGATGTAGTGTGTGTATTAAACGCAGTGTCTGTGTATAGTGAATGCAGAGTGTTTCAATTTGTGGTGGATGTAGTGTGTGTACTGTGAATACAGGATGTTTGTGTAGTGGATGCTGTGTGTACAGTTAATGCAGAGTGTGTGTCAGTATAGTGAATCCAGAGAGTGTGCATAGTTTAGTGAATGCAGAGTGTGTGTTAGTGTGTAATGAATGCAGAGTGTGTGTTAGTGTAATGGATGTAGTGTGTTTGTTAGTGCAGTGAATGCAGAGTGTGTGTTAATGTGTAGTGAATGCAGAGAGTGTGTTAGTGTGTGTTAGTGTAGTGAATGCAGAGGATGTGTTAGTGTGTAGCGGATGCAGAGTGTGTGTTAGTGTAGTGAATGCAGAGTGGTAATGTGTAGTGGCAAAAAGGGAGGGCAAAAGTGTACCTATGTATATTGAGTAGTTGCTCAAAAATACGTAAATGCAGAGAGGACTAAGGTGAGCTATATACAGAGTATTCAACTGTAGGACAACGTCTACCTTAGGTAAAATGCTCAGCAAATAAAGCAAAGAAAAACAAATAAATTTTATTCATAAATGTTAAAACCACAACGTGCTAGTGTACAAAAATGTAAACCTAAATTAGTGATAACCTGAAATCCCAACATAGGTGTAATAAGTGAAAGAAATGAATAAAAAGAAAACAATCTCTTCCAGGACCTATATATCTATATATAGTGGATAATATCAGGACTATTGAGTTGTCCCCAGGCCGCTGGGTAGGTGTGTGAAAAACCTCAAACCCTTCTTGCGGTAACACAGGGAAAAATACGTATATTGTAGGCCAATATGATAAGGTTCCGTCCTGAATTGGGAATATATAGGTAGGGATAGACAGAGGAAACAAGCACTTTCTCACCGTAACTACGGAAAGATAGTGACGGTCACGATTATATAAACTGTCACAGTGTAGCTGGATTAGTAACTTATTAATGGTCTAGTTGTAAGATAATTAGTGACCTCCTGTTTTGAGCGTATATTATTACAGTGGCAGTGGTAGGGCTGTCCATATGATAACAGCAGCGTAGTGAATGCAGAGAGTGTTTGAGTAGTGGATGTAGTATGTGTACAGTGATGTAGTGTGTGTTTGTGTAGTGGATGTAGTGTTTGTATGTACTAAATTAAATGTGTTTAGTGGATGCAGTGTCTGTAGTGGATGTAGTGTGTGTATTAGACACAGTGTCTGTGTATAGTGAATGCAGAGTGTTTCAATTTGTGGTGGATGTAGTGTGTGTACTGTGAATACAGGATGTTTGTGTAGTGGATGTTGTGTGTACAGTTGATGCAGAGTGTATGTTAGTGTAGTGAATGCAGAGTGTTTGTTAGTATAGTGAATCCAGAGTGTGTGCATAGTTTAGTGAATGCAGAGTGTGTGTTAGTGTGTAATAAATGCAGAGAGTGTGTTAGTGTGTAATAAATGCAGAGTGTGTGTTAGGGTGTAATGAATGCAGAGTGTGTCAGTGTAATGAATGTAGTGTGTGTGTAAATTTGTAGTGAATGCAGAGTGTGTGTTAGTGTAGTGAATGCAGAGAGTGTGTTAGTGTAGTGAATGCAGAGAGTGGGTTAATGTGTAGTGAATGCAGAGAGTGTGTTAGTGTGTAGCGGATGCAGAGTGTGTGTTAGTGTAGTGAATGCCAAGTGTTAATGTGTAGTGAATGCAGAGAGTGTGTTAGTGTGTAGCGGATGCAGAGTGTGTGTTAGTGTAGTGAATGCAGTGTGTTAATGTGTTGCGAATACAGAGTGTGTGTCAGTATAGTGGATGTGGTGAGTGTGTTAGTGTGTAGTGCATGCAGAGTGCATGTTGTATTAGTGAATGCAGTGTGTGTATTGTATTTGTGTATTAGTGTATTAGTGTATGCACTGTGTGTGTTAGTGTATGCAGTGTGTGTGTTTTGTATTAGTGTATGCAGTGTGTGTTAGTGTATGCAGTGTGTTTGTGTATGCAGTGTGTGTGTTTTGTATTAGTGTATGCAGTGTGTGTTAGTGTATGCAGTGTGTGTTGTATTAGTGTATGCAGTGTGTGTGTTAGTGTATGCAGTGTGTGTTGTATTAGTGTATACAGTGTGTGTTGTGTCAGTGTATGCAGAGTGTGTGTTGTGTTAGTGTATGCAGTGTGTGTGTTGTGTTAGTGTATGCAGTGTGTGTGTTGTGTTAGTGTATGTAGTGTGTGTGTGTTGTGTCAGTGTATGTAGTGTGTGTGTGTGTTGTGTCAGTGTATGCAGTGTGTGTGTTAGTGTGTGTGTGTTGTGTTAGTGTATGTAGTGTGTGTGTTGTGTCAGTGCATGAGTGTGTGTGTGTGTGTGTGTTGTGTCAGTGTGTATGTAGTGTGTGTGTGTGTGTGTGTGTAAATGTGCAATCCGGGGGGAGGGAGAGGGGGAGGAAGGGGCATGTGTTAGTGTATGTAGTGTGTGTGTGTGTGTGTTGTGTTAGTGTATGTAGTGTGTGTGTTGTGTCAGTGCATGTAGTGTGTGTGTTGTGTCAGTGTGTATGTAGTGTGTGTGTGTGTGTGTGTGTAAATGTGCAATCTGGGGGAGGGGGAGGGAGAGGGGGAGGAAGGGGCATTTTAACATTTAAAAAAAAAATGTAATTAAATTGTTTCTCCCCCCTCCCTGCTTACCTTTGTCCAGGGAGGGGGGAGATTCCATCCCTGGTGGTCCGGTGGGTGGGGCCCCCGGCTCCCTGTTACCGCAGAGGGGGCCCAGGCAGCACACAGCCTCTTCTCTTCTCTCCTCCAATAACTCTCGCGAGACCCGCAGAGCGTTGCCATGGCAACCGGGTCTCGCGAGAGTTATTAGCAGAGAGGAGAAGAGAAGAGGCTGTGTGCTGCCTGGGCCCCCTCTGCGGTAACAGGGAAGCCAGGGGCCCGCGGCTGCACACATAGCGATATTCGCTATCTATGTGTGCAGAGAGGGAAAGTGGGGCTCTGCCTGCACCAATTCACCAAACCACTGCCCCTCTTCTACAAAACCTCTGGCCCCTCTTATATAAAAGCTCTGCTCCCTACTTACCTAGTACATAGGCAAATAGGTGCCCTGGACCTACCTGGACCGGCGATCTGCGGCGATCACCGTCGGGGGGGACTGCTGGAGACCCCAGCAGTCCCCCTGCAGCAGCTCCGGCCACACCGGCCTTCCAGGACCATGTGATCACCATGATCACATCGCCGCAATAGGACTCTATGAGCTGCCAGCAGGGGGACTGTCTGAGCTATCAGGCTAAAAAGTAAAAAAATAAAATAAATATATATATATATATATATATATATATATATATATACATATACATATACTGGTGGTCCTCATTTAGCAACCTACCTATTTACAACAGCTCGCTGCAGGGCCTGACTGGGGATACAAAGCAGCCCTGGAAAAAAGAGGTGCTTCCTATGTCTGTGCGGATTGGTTGAGATCATCAAGCTCGATAATCTCAGCCATAGAGGCAGGGACAGTCGAGGGGAGACCAACACGACATGGGGGGAAAAAAGGTGAGAAAAAACACTATTTTTAAAAACACACACAGACACACACACCATGACCCAAAAAGAAACACACACCATGACACAGACAGACACCTTGACACACACACCATGACAGACAGACCGTGACACAGACAAACACACACACAATGACACAGACACACCATGACACAGACAGACACACACACACCATGACACAGACACACACATACCAAGACAGACACACACATACCAAGACAGACACACACCTTGACACACACACACCATGACACACAGACCGTGACTCAGGCACACACACACACCCCATGACACAGACACAAACACCATGACAGACACACACACACCATGACATACAGACCGTGACACAGACAAACACATACCATGACAGACACACACACTATTACTTACAGATCGTGACACAGACACACACACCGTGGCACAGACAGACACACATTACATGACACAGACAGACAGACACACACACACCATGACAGACAGACATACACACCATGACACAGACACACACTCACACTGACACACATAATTGCTACCTGTGTGCAGACAGCTGTCTGTGCTGGCCGCCGCAGGGGGAGCTCTGATGGCGGCCACAGGGGGAGCTGGCTGTGCGGGGGACAGCACAGCCAGCTCCCCCTGCGGCCACCAGAAGAGCCAGCTCCCCCTGCGGCCGCCAGAAGAGCCAGCTCCCCCTGCAGCCACCAGAAGAGCCAGCTCCCCCTGCGGCCACCAGAAGAGCCAGCTCCCCCTGCGGCCACCAGAAGAGTCAGCTCCCCCTGCGGCCGCCACAACAGCCAGCTCCCCCTGCGGCCGCTGGTCAGCCAGCTGTCTGCCCGGCCCACCGGGAAATTTCCCGGTATCCCGGTAGGCCAGTCCGGCCCTGGCTCGCACTTACGACCAGGCGTAAGTGCGAGCCGTCATGGAGATTCCCTGCTCTGGTGCACATGTCTATATTCGGGGAAACTTCCCACATAGAACATAGATAAACGCACAAGAGCAGAGAATCCCTCAAATCTATGTTCGGTGAAATTTCCCAGAACATAGATTAGAGGGATTATATGCTCTGGTGCGTTCGTCTATGTTCTGGGAAGTTTCCCCGAACATAGATGAACGCACCAGAGCAGGGAATCCCTTAACTCCTCACTTACTGACTAATTCGTTCTACGACCGGGTCATAGGAACGGAACCCGGTCGGTAAGTGAATGTATTATATATTTATAATATATTATAAAATAATTAAAGCATTTTATAATATATTATACATATATAATGCATATATGTAAAGGTGGCACCTGGAGTTGTGGGAGGGGCCAGTGCTGATATAATACTCACCCTCGGCCCTATCCTCCTCCTAGGCTTTCGTTCCGTTTTGATCGTAACGTCACTTCCAGGTATTCTCCAGCGTGTAAACAGACGCGAGGGCCGCGTTAGAAGCCTAGTTACTTGACCGGACTTTCTTCTTTCTGCAGTACAGTGAGTTGTAATACGTTAACCCCACCACCGTTTGGACCGGACTTTCTTCTTTCTGCAGTACAGTGAGTTGTAATACGTTGACCCCACCACCGTTTGGATCGGGCCGCTCTCGGCAGGACAAACATCCCGTTCGGCAAGAGCACACTCGGCTCAAATGGAAGGGAAAGTTACTTACTTTGGCATCGTACTTGCATCCGATATTAACCCTTGATGGACTTCACGAATATCTCCTTATATGCGCTCCCTTGGGGAGAACTTTTAGATTATAGTGACTTTTATTCTACGTGGGGTTGGTCAGTTATGCCATCTGATTGCCACTTGCGCAGGGGGGATGTTATTATGTGTTATGCAGAGATTGGTGGGATAGATTCTGACTACATTAAGTCAGAAGGAACAGAGAAACTCCTGGTTTATTCTTATTTTCATGTTGGTTGTTTACCTAGGCAAAAGGTATTTTTTTCACTCAGATTCTGTTTCATCATAGTTACTTTGTTGCTTTCTGTTAAAATAGGTTATAGGCTGCTTCTATCAAAATTTACCACTCAAGTACAATTTATGTTCTGCTGGTTATAACAGGGTACGTGTACATTTACGATATGACTCCTATGACAAAGCATTGCATACTTAAGTACAACAGCTTCACAGTATGTGGTATTAACATGTCACTGAAATGTTAAGAATCACGACAAATAACGGTTAACGATTACTATTGTCACGGTATATAGCGGTTACATCCCGGATATTAGTCTTCAACACTAAGGGATCCACGGTCAATTAAATATTGTTGTATAAATAATCATGTTAGTTGCAACGTCAGAAAGGGTGTTAACTAATTAAAGGAACACCAAGTTGTCACACTACTCATACAAGACTTATGTTGCATGGACCTATATACCAATATACTTGTATTAAATGCTTGTATTAAATGCTAGTAGTCACTTTTAGTTCCGTAAAACAAGCCATATCATTCTGTCATATACTGAGGATCAAAGATACGTGCATCTTATAGTATCTGTGTTGCATATTTTATAGACTTGCATTGGCACACGGACACATCTAGATTTACCACGACTATTAACCTGGCTGAAGATTTCTAACATTTCATTCTTGACAAACCACGTAGGCATCATTCTTTTGACTACGTACGGTCCAAAGACTCAGTGCCTTAGTTATATTTTCCCTTCCACGTACTTTAGGGGCATGATTTATCAGGGAACCTTCTAGACTTGGCTTACGCACTCAAGCTACAAGTCTTACAGGTACGTTCCCCGACATCACGTATACAAACCAGAGAAATCTACACGTTTTTCTTTTCTCAGTCCCCTAGAGAGTAAGTTACTGGCTTTTCAGGGCAATATGAGCCATATTTAGTTTCTCTAGGCCTCTATGCCTTATATTAGTGGTCCCGCGAGGCCAACACCCATCCTCATACTCGGAGGTATTCGGCCCTCGGTCCAACGCATTGCTTGTATAAGTGCCATTTAATACCATGCAGATGCCACAGCGACGGGTGAATAGGAAGCAGTTTAAAGGTGTTAACAATATCTGTTTTGCTTAACCATGCTCCTATCCCTGCCGCTATGATGGTTTGTACTGCGTCATCTATCGTGGTGTACTGCAATGAGAATTCTTCCGAAGGAATTAATGAATTCAAACTGGGAATGGTGGAGGAGTGAGGTGCAGAAGGATCAATAATCAGTCTCTTCTTTGAAGAGTGTTTCCCAGTTGCAATACCGATCGGGTTTGTACGCCAACTAGAGAATGGGGGTGTGGAAAAGGGGCCTATGACAAACCCTTGATTCAGTTCCTGTGTTAACAGTGAATCAACTGCACTTGGGTCATTGACAGCAGATAGTAAATTTTTACTTTCGGTAATACCGGAAGGTAACGCTACAATACCCGTGTGAAAGCCCTCTGAAAAACCTGAGACCAAGAAGTTAGTGAACTGTGGTGAAGGGTGAGATGCTAATAGTTGAGACAACTGGATAATATCCGAATAACATACTATAAAGGATAATTGAGATTTAGGATGTTTACATATAGGTACTGGCTGCTGACTAGTGCCAAGCAGCGAAGAAATTGCTTCATTGGTGATAGATGAGGCCCTACTAGTGCCAGGCGGCTTGAGAGGCTCTAACTATGCGTTGGGCCGAGGGCTATACCACGGAATGTAGTGGTGGGGTGTTGGCCTCTCCGTGAGTAGTAGAAGAAAAATAGATTTGGCCGTGACAGGTGAGTCCCTCTCTATGCAACATGCGTTATTATTTGACCCTGTAACTCTCCAAGACACCATAAAACCTGTACATAGGGGGTACTGTTTTACTCGGGAGACTTCGCTGAACTCAAATATTAGTGTTTCAAACTGGTAAATTGTATTACAACGATGATATTTTAAGTAAAAGTGACGTTTTTCGCATTTTTTACAAGCGAACGGCACTTTTATGGTCTATATTATTGTTGTAATATGTTTTACTGTTTTAAAACACTAATATTTGTGTTTAGTGAAGTCTCCCGAGAATAACAGTAGCCCCCATGTACAGGTTTTATGGTGTTTTGGAAAGTTAGAGAGTCACATATAAGGCTTGCATTTCATTTTTTTCACATTGAAATTTGCCAGATTGGTTATGTTGCCTTTGAGAGCGTATGGTAGCCCAGGAATGAGAATTACCCCCATGATGGCATACCATTTGCAAAAGTAGACAACCCGAGGCAGGGCCGGACTGGGAAAAAAATTAGGCCCGGGCATTTTTCAATCAGAGCGGCCCCCTAAGAAGGGGGCGGGGCCAGAGAGGGTGTGTTTTGTCATCACTAATGACAAGCATGCCCCCTCTCAAAGTGGGCATGTTGGTTCAAGGCGCAGAGCCCCGCTGAAGAGCTCTGGCATTAGAAAAAGGCCCTGAATTTGTTCTGTGCAGCGCAAGCAAATTGTCAGGATCGGGACAGGGATCCAACACGCAGAGTACAAACAGTAGCCAGATACGTATACCGGACCTTAGAATGGCCGGACTAACGTAAGTAGTACAGTATAGAATGGTCAAAGACAAGCCGAGGTCGAGGGTAACAGAAGACAGGTAAGCGAGAGACAAGCCGAATCAAGGGTAACAGAGATAAGCAGAGTAAGGTAAACAAGCCGGGTCAAAACCAAAAGGGATAATAGAATACACAAGCACTGAGTGACTAGAACAAGCTAGAACCACGACAGGGCAATGAGCTAATGAAAGAAGCTCTGTTAAATACCCTGTTCAGAGCAGTAACCACGCCTCCAAGGCGTCCTGATTGGTCCTGCAGCCATTGACTGACAGGTTGTTCCGGGGGAGTGTCCTGATGACTACTTCCTGCCTAGATGCTGTAAAAGGCAGTCACTCCCTCGCGGCCGGCCTAGCATGACCGGATAGACCGCGGGGAAGGGAGCCATCAGACCGTCTGGATGGAGGAACAGCTAAGTCTCTACCTCTTTCGGAGGTAGAGACCACAGGTACCCTGACAGTACCCCCCCTCTCAGATACGCCCACCGGGCGGAATGAACCGGGACGAGATGGGAAGCGAGAGTGATACGCCCTGCGGAGACGGGGAGCATGAACATCCTCCTGAGGTACCCAACTCCTCTCCTCAGGACCATATCCCTTCCAATCAACCAGATATTGTACTCTCCCCCGGGAGATTCGAGAATCAATAATAGAGTTAACCTCATACTCCTCCTGACCCTCCACCTGAACGGGGCGAGGAGGGGCTATTGTGGAGGAAAATCTGTTACATATGAGTGGTTTCAGCAATGAAACGTGAAACGAGTTCGGGATGCGTAAGGTATTAGGAAGAGCTAAACGATACGCAACTGGATTGACCCTGTAGGGTCCAATATAACGAGGAGCGAACTTCATGGAGGGCACTTTTAAACGGATGTTCCTCGTGCTCAGCCATACCCTATCACCTGGAACAAAGACCGGAGCCGCCCTTCTACGTTTATCAGCGTGTTTCTTGACCAACATAGAGTTGTGCACAAGGATTTGTCGAGTTTGATCCCACAACTTCCTCAAATTGGCAACATGAACATCAACCGACGGCACCCCCTGGGAAGGGGAGTCCGAAGGAAGAATAGACGGATGAAAACCATAATTCATGAAGAAGGGGCTTGAATGAGTAGAATCGCAAACGAGATTGTTGTGTGCAAACTCCGCCCAAGGAATCAAACCGACCCAATCATCCTGGTGTTCAGAAACAAAGCATCGTAAATATTGTTCGATTTTCTGGTTGGTACGTTCAGCAGCTCCGTTAGACTGAGGATGATAGGCAGAAGAAAAGTTTAATTTAATACCAAGTTGAAAGCAGAAGGACCTCCAAAAGCGGGAAACAAATTGGGAGCCTCTGTCCGATACAATTTGAGAGGGTATCCCATGTAGGCGAAAAATCTCCTTAGCGAATATCTCTGCCAATTCGGGAGAAGACGGGAGTTTAGGCAGGGGAATGAAGTGTGCCATCTTAGTAAACCTGTCAACCACGGTGAGGATAACAGTCTGTCTTTTAGAGATAGGTAGATCGACAATAAAGTCCATGGCCAAACAGGACCATGGTTTCTCTGGAACCTCCAAGGGGTGCAGGAATCCACATGGAAGCGTATGGGGTTGTTTGGTTTTAGTACAAACTTCACATGCAGCGATGAACTCCTCAATATCCCTCCGTAAAGCAGGCCACCAGAAGTCCTTAGAGATCAACGCGTAAGTTTTGCGAATACCAGGATGTCCCGCCATCTTGCTATTATGTAAACACTGTAAAAGTTCCAGTTGAAGAGCAGGAGGAACGAAATGACGGCCCACAGGAGTCTGTTTAGGTGCTAGATGTTGCAACTTAATGATCTCGGCCAGTAATGGAGAATGAATCCTGAGATTCGTATTAGCAATGATATTGCATTTCGGAACTATAGAAGAAAGAACTGGTTCAGGTACAGTAGAAGGTTCATATTGGCGAGATAATGCATCGGCTTTAGAGTTTTTAGAACCAGGTCTGTAAGTCAGTACATAATTGAAGTGAGTCAGGAATAAGGACCAACGAGCTTGTCTAGAGGATAAGCGCTTAGCCTCCCCAATATAGGACAAGTTTTTGTGGTCCGTCAAAATCGTAATAGGGTGTAGGGTCCCCTCCAACAAATGTCTCCACTCCTTTAAGGCTTTAATGACTGCTAACAGTTCCCTTTCCCCGATGTCATATCTGCTCTCAGGCCCAGAAAATTTCTTAGAGAAAAAACCACAAGGGTGTAACGGTTTATCCACCCCTAACCTTTGAGACAGAACAGCCCCAACTGCTGTCTCAGAGGCATCGACCTCGAGCAAGAAAGGCAGAGTCGTATCAGGATGGACTAGAATGGGAGCCGAGGCAAAAAGTTCCTTGAGAGTCTTGAAAGCACCAAGAGCTTCTTTAGACCAGAACTTAGTATCAGCCCCTTGTTTGGTCATATTGGTAATAGGCGCAATGATAGAGGAGTATCCTTTAATGAAGCGCCTATAGTAGTTGGAAAAACCAATAAACCTTTGGATAGCCTTGAGTCCTTTGGGCAAGGGCCAGTCTAAAATAGATTGGAGTTTTACAGGATCCATTTTAAAACCCTCCCCAGAAATCACGTATCCAAGAAAGTCTACCTGAGACTGATCAAAACTGCACTTTTCCAATTTGCAATATAGACCATGTTGCAGCAGCTTGTGTAATACCTTTCTGACCTGTCTATGGTGAGTCTCAATCTCCTTAGAGTGTATTAGTATGTCGTCCAGGTAAACAATAACACAATCATGCTGAAACTCCCTAAGTACCTCATTAATCAAATCTTGAAATACTGCAGGAGCATTGCATAGTCCAAATGGCATAACAGTGTATTCGTAATGGCCATACCGGGTATTGAATGCCGTCATCCACTCGTGACCTTGCTGGATTCTCACCAAATTGTAAGCCCCTCTGAGATCTAACTTGGTGAAGATTTTGGAGCCCTTAAGACGATCAAATAACTCGGTAATCAGTGGGATAGGATAGGCATTTCTGACAGTTATTTTATTCAAGCCTCGGTAATCGATACAAGGTCTCAGCGTGCCATCCTTCTTCTTAATGAAAAAGAACCCAGCCCCGGCCGGAGAAGAAGACCTCCTGATGAATCCCTTTTCTAAATTCTCCCGAATATACTCCTCTAGAACCGAGTTTTCCTGAACAGACAAAGGATATACATGGCCCCTCGGAGGCATAGTGCCGGGTAGCAGCTTAATCTTACAGTCAAATGACCTGTGTGGAGGCAAAGAATCGGCATTCTTCTTGTCAAACACTGCCCTTAAGTCTAGGTAAAGGTCTGGTATTTGTCTTTCTGTGGACTGAGTAGGATTCTCCGGTATGTTAATATTAGCTAATGGAGAAACCTTGCACAAACACCGATCCTGGCAGCCCTGGCCCCACGAGAGTATCTCTCCTAACTCCCAATCGATAATAGGGTTATGTTTTTTCAACCATGGGTACCCCAGAACTATGGGAACGGAAGGAGACGAAATGAGCAGAAGAGATAAATTCTCCACGTGTAGGATACCAACATTTAAATCAATGGGTACGGTCTCACGAAAGATAACAGGGTCTAGTAGTGGTCTACCATCTATGGCCTCAACGGCCAAAGGTGTCTCCCTTAGCTGGGATGGAAAATTGT
>NC_086322.1:171451608-171551608 GCF_036172605.1 Pelobates fuscus
TCTCGGCCTACTAAATTTATTTTTACCGAGATTCCACCACACTAGAGTGGATCCTCCCCTTGGGGTCCAGTGGAGATCCTTTCTTTGCCACCTTCGCCATCATTCTCCCCCTGGACACTGTATTTGGGCAGAGAAGGCACTTGCCGTCCGGGTAAGCAGGTCCCTACTCTGCACTTACTGCTTAGATTCATTTATTTAACTTCTTTTTTTTTTTCTCAAGTGCCAAACTCCAATGCATTATAAAACTCCTCTCCTAACTGCCGAGGAACTGCAAATCAAATTATCTTCAGCATATTATTTTACAGCTGTCAGTGATTATTGGGATTATAGCTGGAGTAACAACCTGCCACCCTGGATATACACAGACACTGATGCATGTGCGACATGGATTCTTTATATGAGCTTGCGTTGCTGCAATTGTGCACAAAATAAGATGCTTTTCTAGGTAATTTCCAAAAACACTGTATAGGTGCAGACAGCACACTGATTACAAGTGTAAAAACCTCACTAAGTTGTTACCAGGATGTGTATTAAGATTTCACACTTTCATATTAACTCCAGCCTGAACATGCATTTTAATATAAATAATGCAGAATTTACATTGGTGTCAAACTCAAATTCTTTTTAAGGAAAATATTACACAGCTGAATGTGTATGTATACACACAGAAGTATATATACATATGTACACACACACACAAATACAAATATATACACACACACTCAGAAATAATTTACATTTATTTTATGTTGCAGCCTTAGACTACAGGTATTGAAATTAAGAATTGGGATGGTGAAGTGTTTCCAAGTGGCAGTGACTGGGAGACTGGTCAGGTTTGAGGAAACCTTAAATTTAGAGATATCCTTAACCCCTTAAGGACGCATGACGGAAATTTTCCGTCATGCTGGTCCTACCCTTAAGGACGCATGGCGGAACATTTCCGTCATGCAGTATTTTTCCAGCAGGGTCTATTACCTTGCTGGTAACTATGAGCCCCAGGTATCATTTGATTCCTGGGGCTCCCCTCTCTCACCTGGGGCCAAAATTAGTGTCCCCAGACTGACTGATGCTCTGTTTGCAGAGCTCAAAGTGAGCGCTGCAAACAAGAATTTAAATGGGGATTTAAATCCCCACTATTACAATTTGGTGTGATCAGGGTTAAATCCCTGCTCACACCAGGGAGTCCCAGGTATCAATGGAAACCTGGGGCTCCCCTCTATCAGGTGGGGACATTTTTAGTGACCCCAGCCTTTTTGATGAGTTACATGCAGTGCTGGAAGTCAGCGCGTGATGTATCTGCTTAAATAGGCATTTAAATGCCTATATCTAGATTGTGGTGTAAGCAGGGTTAAATCCCTGCTCACACCAGGAAACCCAGGTATCATTAGAAACCTGGGTCTCCCCTCTGTCAGTTGGGGTAATTTTTAATGTCCACAGACTGACAGCTGAGCTGCATGCAGAGCTCAAAGTGAGATCGGCATGCAGCTGTTTAAATGGGGATTTAAATCCCCATAGAGTACAATGCAGTGTGAGCAGGGTTAAATCCCTGCTCACACTAGGAAACCCAGGTATCATTAGAAACCTGGGTGTCCCCTCTGTCAGCTGGGGCCATTTTTAGTGGCCCCAGGTTTTTTGATGAGCTGCATGCAGAGCTCAAAGTGAGGTCGGCAAGCAGCTCTTTTAATGGGGATTTAAATCCTCATAGACAGCAATGTACTGTGAGCAGGGTTAAATCCCTGCTCACACTAGGAAACCCAGGTATCATTAGAAACCTGGGTGTCCCCTCTGTCAGCTGGGGCCATTTTTAGTGGCCCCAGATTTTTTGATGAGCTGCATGCAGAGCTCAAAGTGAGATCAGCATGCAGCTGTTTAAATGGGGATTTAAATCCTCATAGAGCACAATGCAGTGTGAGCAGGGTTAAATCCCTGCTCACACTCGGAAACCCAGGTATCATTAGAAACCTGGGTGTCCCCTCTGTCAGCTGGGGCCATTTTTAGTGGCCCCAGGTTTTTTGATGAGCTGCATGCAGAGCTCAAAGTGATGTCGGCAAGCAGCTCTTCTAATGGGGATTTAAATCCCCATAGACAGCATTTTAGTGTGAGCAGGGTTAAATCCCTGCTCACACTAGGAAACCCAGGTATCAGTAGAAACCTGGGGGTCCCCTCTGTCAGTTGGGGCCATTTTTAGTGGCCCCAGACTTTTTGATGAGCTGCATGCAGTGCTGAAAGTTAGCACTGCATGTAGCCATTTAAATCCACAAAGAACACTGCAGCTGAGCGATCAAGCTTAGCTACAGCCATTCTCTCAAGTGATCTGGTGCTTGGGAGACCCCCAGGGTCTGAACAAACCCTGGAAGATCACCCTCTATGCCCAAATGCCATTCTGATCAGTGCTGGGCATTTTTAGTTGCCCAGCACAGATCGCATTGCATTGGGAATAATGTCTTCAATGTAAGAGATGGGAGACTGCAATACTGAAAATAGCCAGTAGATGGCAGCAACATACCACTGTGTTTTAGTTTAAAATCCCTTTACTAATATCAGCACTGATATTAGTAGAGGGAAACCTTTGGGATTAAGATTAAATTAAGGATTACAATTAAGGATTATTATTCGGTTTAGCATAAGTACTAGATTTATTATCAGGTTTATTACTGGGTTTATTATTAAGTTTATGTTTGAGATTAGGTTTATAATTAATTGTAGTATTGGGATTATGTTTCAGATTAGGATTCAGATTATGGTTCAGATTAGGATTAGGGTCAGCACGGGCATCCCTTGCTGAATATAGCAAGGGAATTCCTCGGCTGACACCAGCATGGGGAATCATTTTAACACTATTGCTAAAGGTAGGATTGAGATTTGGATTAAGGTTATAATTAGGGTTACACATGGGATTACGTTATGGGTTAGGATTGTGGTAATGGTTTATTATTAGATTGAGGGTTAGATTTAGGATTTGGTTTAGAATTAGGGCTTGGTTTGGGATTAGAGATTTAGATTAATATTAAGATCGCTACTTTCCAAAGATATGCATATGGGGTATATTTGTACTGAGAAGATGTTGCTGAGTACAGCTAAGATAATTTTATGACAGTGGGAAACAGGATATTTAAAAAACAATCATCAGAAATACTATGTGTATGTAAAAATGTTAAAATAAAAATGAATACCACAAACTTTGAAACAAAATGGTAACAAAATGTCACTTCAATAAAGCTTATAATTATTTATATGAGGGTCCCCATGTTGTCCACTTTTGTAAATGGTATGCATTGGTGGCGTTATTTAAATATATGAGCGACTAAAATGCCCCAAAATGAAACAATGACCATTCATTAATTTGCCATTTAAAAAAAACCTGTAATGGGCCGGGTATGATTTTAGCCCTGTATTTTTTCACAAAAACCTGGCTAAGGTGTACAAAGGGGGTAATTTTGTACTCAGGAAATATAACTGAGAATAATTTTGTGATTTAATTTACAGTAACATATATCAAGTTTCCAAAATTAACTAATAAAATACAACATGTGTGTATAAAAATGCAAAAATAAAACAATATGATAACATTTGAAAGTAATTGGTGCTAACATAACGGTATAATAAAGCTCAAAATATACCATATGACATAGCCCGTGGTGTCTACTTTCACAAATGGTATGCATTTATGGAGTAATTTTAACTGTCAAACTGCTACAATGCCCTAAAATGTGATATAGACACACCAAATCCATTTATCAAAATTCTAATTGTAAAAACTGTAATGGTCAGGACTCGTTTAAGGCACGGTAGCTTCACAGGATAGTGTCAAAGACATACATTGGGGGTATTGTTTCATTCAGAAGAGTTTGCTGAGCATAATTATGGGGTTTTGATCACAGTGGCACATACCAGACTTGAAAAATGACCCCCAAAAATGTAATGTGTATGTAAAAAATGCAAAAAAAAATATTTTACCACAAAGTTTGACATAAACTAATGAAAAAATGGCATCACGCTAAGGCACAATATATACCATATGAGATACACTGTAGTGTCTACTTTCACCAATGGTAGGTCATTGAGGGATAAATTCAACAGTTAAACTGCTACAATGCCCCAAAATGAGACTTGCTCCATCAAATTCATCTATCAAAATTATCACTGTGAAAACTGAAATGGTCAGGTCTCTTTTATGGCACTATAACTTCACAGGATAGTGGCAAGGACATAGATTGGGGTATCATTTTACTGTTGATATGGCTGAAAACAATATGGGGTTTTCTACAGCAGTAGTATATATCAACTTTATGAAATACACATTAAAAATCCTTGTTTTATGTGTGTATGTTAGAAATCTGAAAAAAACACAATTTTACTACACGATTTAGCAGAGATTGGCAGCGAAATGGCTACGTAAAAAGTGTCAGAATACCCTTTGGTAAATAGCCTGTGATGTGTGCTTTATATAAATATATACTTTTGTGCAGCAATTTTGCTTTCTGTGATGGCTATTAAGCTTACAAGACAAACATGCCAAATTCTAAAATTGCTCCACATTAAAAAAAGTTTTTACTCCTTGTATTTTGTGACCTGTAACTTTCAAAATAAGCTGAAATCCTAGACATATTATGTACTCTGAAAATCAGAACAACTAATTGAATATTTTTTAAATTACTTTCCTTAAGCTGCACTTATTATACACACGTTATTATTGCCTAAACTGTGAAAAAACCAATTTCTTTCTTTTTTTTTTTCTTTTTTTTGGATTTTTTTCATAATAAATAAGAATTTATATATGGATATGTCACATCAGATTAAAGCCCTTTTTGTCCTTTAAAAAACGATATATAACATGTGTTGGTGTAATAAATAAGAAAAATGCAAACAGAGGTTGAACACAAACAGCAAAAAATGCAAAAAATGCTTGTGTCCTTAAGGGTAAGTCCAGTTTTTGAAGCTGCGTCCTTAAGGGGTTAATGAAGACCGGGTGAAGAACACTTGGGGACCTCAGACTGGGCAGAAGGTACCAAAGGTAATTTAAACAATTGCAGTTTATGAATGTAATGTGAATACGCACGCACTCTTATTTGTTTCAGTTGGGATAGGATGCAGAGAGCTTTAGAAATCTCATAGATGATCTAAGTTGCAGCTTCCGAATTTTAAATATGATAAAGTGGTTAGACTTTTTTCAGAAGATTAATGGACCAAAAGGGTCTCTTTGGAATGGAGATAAACCTTGAGATGGAGGGGAATGATATTAGAGAATTAATTTAAGGAACGATGCAAGCACCATTACTACACTACAGTCTGCTGTAGTGTCATGGTGCCAGGAGTGCCTAACCACCACCAATTTAAGTAGTAGTGCATCTGTTCCTTAAAGGAAGCATATTTGGAAGAGTGCACATTTTATTGTTTTGTTTTGCTGCAAATGCAAAACCATGGCCATGTAGTATATATAAACACACACACACGCACACAGAAATGCAACTGAAAACGTCCTTTAAAATAAGACCAAAATAGTTCAAGAAAAAAAAAGTCTAAACACATTATGCACAGTGCAAAAGACACATTTCCATATATAATGTAATATACGTATTCACAGCAATCACTCTGAGCACCTTCAAATAAGGACAATAAAGATAGAAAAAAAGGAAACACTACAATTGTCTGAGTACTATGTTGTAAATATATAAATAAATAAAACAAAACGTGTGGGAAGGAGGCAATACAGGGTGACCGTTGCCATTAACCTGCCATGCTGAAGGACAATGATGGCAACACAAACCCCCCCCCCCCCCCCCCAAAAAAAAAAACAAGGGATAATAGTGCTTTTATAAGGTTATCTGACAGCTTAAAAAACATAATGAACACAAAAAGTACAGTAAAACTATATTAGAAACTACTTACAAACAGTAGCAGCAGCAGCGGGGTTACAACAATGCCCTGTAAGAAAAAGTGACATACATTATTTAAATAACATGCATTTTATTTACTAGGAACAGTAGTTTTAGTAACATGAGACCTTTACAGTCATAGCCAAAATGATAAGATACACAAAGCGTCTAAAATTGAAACTTCTTGAATTAGCTGATGGACATGTGATTTATTAAAGGGACACTCCAGGCACCCAGACCACTTCTGCCCATTGGAGTGGTCTGGGTTCCAACTCCCACTACTCCTAACCCTGCAAGTGTAATTATTGCAGTTTTCTATAAACTGCAATAATTACCTTGCAGGGTTAACTCCACCTCTAGTGGCTGTCTACTAGACAGCCACTAAAGGTCACTTCCTGACACATAGCACAGGAAACCTGTGCTAGAGCGTCGCTGGAAGTCCTCACGCTGTGTGAGGACCTCCAGCATCGCTCATTTCCTCATAGGAAAGCATTGAAATTATTTTTCAATGCTTTCCTATGGGGAGACGTAATGCGCATGCGCGGCATTGCCGCGCATGCGCATTATCGCTCCTCGGCCGGTGGGCGGGATCAGTCTCGCCCACCGGCCGACGCAATGCAGAGGAGGAGCAGCGCGGAGGAGGAGACAGCAACAAGGGACATCGCCACTGCCTCAGGTAAGTGACTGAAGAGGTTTTCACCCCTTCAGTAACTGGGGATTGGGGGGTGGGAGGGAGAGGGGCTCTCCAGTGCCAGGAAAATGGATCTTTTTCCTGGCACTGGAGTTTCCCTTTAACAAACAAATATTTTAAAAAAATTAGGTAAAGACATTTATTACTATAGAATATTTGGACATTAGTGAAATGAGGTGGTGATATATTGAATTTTTTTGTGTTTTTGGATTTTATTCTTCTTCTTCCTTTTCCTAAATGACTACAATCCCAAACGGATGAAAAAAAGCAATGTTAGGAAAGGGTGCAAAGATAAACATTTCTAGAAGGATTTAGTAGCATTAAAACACCCTTGTTAGTGGAACAGAGTTACTAAATTTACTGCTGAATGTAAACAAGAATTGTATACAGCATTGAACGTTCAGATTTCTTTGCTATCAAAATCAGTCGAGTACGCTAGATTCGCTACAAGTGGCAGATCACTTTTTTATTATAAGGTCATTTGTAAATTCAGGTTTGATTAAAAACCATCAATAAGTCTTGCCTGAAAACATAACTTTTGCAACAAAGTAGTTGTGGAAACTAGCAAAGCAGGTCAGAGAATGGCTGTCTTATTCACAAACCCAGTGTTAATTAACCTATGACTTCCTGTCCATTTCATGCAACAATTTACTAATGCCTTAAACAGACTGAAAAACCATCTAGATCAGGCATGGGCAACCTGCGGCACTCCATCTCCCATGATGCTTTGCCAGCATTATGGGTGTAAGAGCATTATGGGTGATGTAGTCCACAACACCTGGAGTGCCAAAGGTTGCCTATACCTGATCTAGACTATCCACACCCACCCATGCCAACTGCCTTCATAGGGCACACCCTCGGTTCAAACCTGCACCATTTTCCCTCAGGAATTGCACTGGATGCTAACTTATAAAATCAGTTGCTTTTATGTGCATTGAGCCGGTTTCCTAGAGGTAATAAATTAATACTCATAACTGCAATGTTAAAATAAAAATAATACTACTACAATAATAAATAAAATTCAAGGACTATGTATTACATGTGTTCGAGAGAATGAGAAAGCAAGTCCACGATTTGCTTTACTTATCCAAGAAAACAAATATTGTAAATATAATGTATATAAAACCTATAAAAATGCCACGTGTGAGTAGTGAAATGTAGAAATATGTAAACTAAGTATACGATGGTTATGCAGACATGAGAATGTTCACAACGTTTAACAAGGTAATGCTCTGAGATGTGTGATAACATATTGTGAATTGCAATTGTTTCCCTGGTCAGTTCTACACAATTCTCAATTCGGTGCACCCCTTTTCGGCAAAATGGACCAACACTAGAATAGTTACAGTGCAACATGTGGATAAATAGTTATAAGTGCAAAGCCCTAAAAGTACCAAGAGATCTAATACCAAATCCTATCGTAGAGAGAAATATAGCAAAAAATGTAAGAATGAATAGATATAAATAAGGTGGAGGGTGGAATTGGAGGGACACTGATAAAGGAAGTGAGTGAGTATAAAAAAGTGGGTTGGTAAAAACAAACTATGTGTGAATGGACAGAGAAAAGCCAGTAAAAAGCAAAGGTCTGATGATAAGAATAAATGCGGGTGTAAAATGTAAGAGGGAAACTTGGGGGAAAGTGAACAATAAATAGCTAGGTGGATGATTGGCTCAATGGTGAATAGGATCTGAAATAGCAGCAATGATATGTGACAGTAAAATACAATGAAAAAAAATAGAAAACAGAAAAAAATAATACAAATAGATAATGTAGATGCAAACTAGGAGTAAAAATACTGGTAAAAAATACAGTACTAAAATATGCAGCAGATAACGAAAAAATAGTCCAGTAAACTTGTGAAATCTGGAGTCCAGAGGCAGCATAGATACTATACAGACAATGTAACAGCTGATCCAGGATGCTTATAGCCAAAGATAGTTGGCAACAGCCACAATGTATCAATGGCTGTTATAATATAACCACAATGGTACATAACAGATACAGTGCCCGTCAGTCCAATCACTACTATTGATTGCATGATCGTTATAATGTTTATGGGTTGACGTCATTTAAAAGCCGATTTGTCACTTTTGAGGGTCTTTCACAAAGACCCCTAAAACTGACAGATCTGATGTGGGTGCATGTGGGATGCAGGGGAAGAATTTTTTTTTAGAAATGGTCTTCAAGGAGTTTGATAAAAATAAATAAAAACAAACTAAAAAACAAACACATACACGCCCCAATATTATGAATGCACTTCTCATTAAAATAACCGTGTGAGTTAGCAGAACTTGGATAAATCCCTTTTAACCCTTTCAAAACGTCATTCTTTCAAGTGACTGTACCCATTGTTTCCTAATCTTAACAGCAAGCTATACTGGATAAGGCGTTTAGAATGTCCACTTTAGGTTTTTTAATTATATATATTTATATTTCTTTCATGCAGCTGTGTGTGCTATATATTTTACTGAAATAAATTTTACTCCAAAGTGATTATTAGCATCTAATTGAATTAGGGTCAAAAGGTCAGTTTATTCCATCAATCAATAAAGTATAAAAATTAATCAATATTTGCATTAGAACAAAATGTTTTATGAATTCGCAAAAACACATCTGCAGTGATTTCTATGGATTGTTTCCCATTTTTGTATCAAATCTTACTCCATTTTCTTTTTGCACCACTAAAATGATTGAAATATATTCCAGCAGTCTTTCACATCGGAGGTGCAAATGGATTTCCTGAAAGTTTGACAGCGGCCAAGAGAAGGCAGCCTCTTTGCACCAACACCATTGCTGTTAGAAAGCTCAGCTTTGCAAATGACTGTGAGAATGACCTTGTACCCAAAAGGACAGCTAATAATTGTGTACTGAAAGTGCAAATAGATAACCTGTTAATGTGCAGATTTAATTTTCTGTGACACATTATAATAACCAGACGTATCTTGTGTGTGCTGGGATGACCATATGCAAACGCTCCCCACTCAAAGTAAATGCTCCAGAAGCTAAAATGGTTAAAAAGAGAGAGTAGACAAGTTTTTTTATGTTCATTTAAAGAGTTACTCCAAGTACCATGACCACTTCATCATTTTGAAATGGTCATTGTGCTTTGAGTCTATATGTTTTTATTTTTTGCTTTTTTTGTGCTCTTTTAGCCATTTGATTGCAAATGTCAATACTGTGCATATTTCGATGCACAAAGTTGCATTTGTTGGCTGAGAGCGGCCAGCTGATGTCTCAGCCAAGGAATGAACGACAGGATTGGCATCAGCCTTACGAAGCTCTGCAGGCAAGAGAACAAACTGTTGCAAAGCGGCTTGCTGCATTACTGTAAAACTGGGTCAGCGTTCTCCTGGCATCATAACAACTACAGCAGGCTGCAGTGGTTGTAATGCTTGGAATAACCCTTAAATGAAGCAATCCTGGTAATATTTAAAATGACAGTCTAAGCACAAAAATATCATCTTAACCCCTTAAGGACCAAACTTCTGGAATAAAAGAAATCATGACATGTCACACATGTTATGTGTCCTTAAGGGGTTAAAGAAATGTCGGAGCATAGATGTTGCCCCTTTTGCCATGTAAATGAACATAAAAAACTGTAAATAAAATGTATATAAAATAGTAGTAGTGAACTCTGCAAAGATCTAAAAAAACTCCATGGCACCAATTACAATTTTACAGCCAGTCCGCTGGAGGCTGTCCAGTGCTTCTATATGAAAATAATTGGATTCAATGCTCGTCATAAAAACCAAAAACATACAAAACATTGGATTGCAAAATTGTAGCAATTACCGTGTGTGCGCTATATGCCCTCTAAGTATCTAAGAGAAGCATGTAATTCAGGTTTTCCCAAACTCCGGCCCTCCAGATGTTGCTGAACTACAACTCCCATGATTCTATGAATGATGGGTGGATAGATAGGCTGAGAATCATGGGAGTTTTAGTTCAGCAACATCTGGAGGACCGCTGTTTGGGGAAGCCTGATGTAATTGGACAAAAGTAATCAGAATTAACAATTTTATCAGGAGGAGGAGTGAGCTGACTGTCCTGGAACTAAGGTAAAGGTAACTTTTATGGGGAACCTAATGATTTTTTATTTTTAAAAATTTAATAGAAGGAGGGCCCACAAATCTAAATTAAACAGGAACATATACAGAGATGAGCATGAAAACTATGGAGAAATGAAGTGAATAACATTGATCAGTGGCGTCTTCAGGATTCATACTAAGGGGGTGGGGGGGGCACATAAGGGGCCAGGGACAAAAGTAGGGGAACAGTTATAAAACGTGTATACATATATATATATGTATTGTATAATAACTACAGTTTCTTGACAAGCACACAATGCAACACCAATACACATACACTCACAATGCAGGCCCTAGATGCATACGCACACACTTTACAAGCCCTTTCAGCGCGCACGCGCGCACGCACACACACGCTTTCTCACACACTCACAAATTGCTATTTTTATTTTAATCCACCCAGCCTTTGGGAGAGCAGAGTGGATCTTTCCCTGGCGTCCAGTGTGACTCCGCTCAGTCTTCCTGCAGTTTCTCTCTGCTCCTCTGTGCACTCTCTGTAGTGATGCCGGGGCCGTGGTGATGTCATGTCACTAAACAGCGCACAAGGGAGCAGAGAGGAACTGCAGGAAGGTTACTGCTCCTTCACGCGCCGGCGCCTGGAATTTGTCTCACACACAGATATGAGATTTGGTGTGTAATGGGGTGGAGCATGTATGCATGCATGCATGCATGCATGCATGCATGCATGTGTGTGTGGAGGGGGGTGAAGTTATGTGGGGAAGAAGTATGTGGGTGAAGAGATGACGTGTGTGAGGGGTGCACTGTGTGTGTATGCAAAGGTTTACTCTGTGTTGGTGGGAGTGTACTGTATTTGGGGGGTTCACGGTCTGTGAGGGTGTACTGTGTTCAGGGGATGTAGAGAGTTGGATAGGGAAGAGATTTACAAATTTTACTTTAACAATTGTTTACAAAAAATAAATAAAACATAAAAGAATATTCTCCTTTCCCTCATCTTACCGTGCAGGGAGGGGGTGGCACAATCAGATCCGTGGTGGTCGAGAAGGCTGCCTATCCATCGGGTACAGGCCTCTGGCGGCTTATGGGAAAAGGGTGGAACACAGTTCCACAGTGACCGTGCTGCTGCTGCTTTTGTAGGGAGACACAGTGCTCCCGACTTCAATTTCAATTAGGTGGGTACAAGGGGGGGGGGGGGGCATTGCATGATGTAGGGGGGCCATGGCCCTCCCTACTGATGCCACTGAGTCATTGATTATATTGTTACAGTAGCATCTGTCAAGGGGTTTGATAAATTAGACAGCAAGAGAACAGTAATTTCTTGAATGCATGTGTTGGAAGCAAGTAAAACAAATCTTTAAAAGGGCTACATAGTGATGGCTAGATGACTGGGTCAGGGCATCTCCAAAATAACAAGTCTTGTGGGGTGTTCCTGGTATGCAATGGTTAGTTCCTACGAAAAGTAGTGCAAGGAGAGACAACTAGTTAACTGTTGTCAGGGTCATTGGCGCCCAAGGCTCATTGATGCATGCAGCGGAGCAAAGGCTTGCCCGTCTGTTCTGATCACACAGAAGAGCTACTGTAGCTAAAATTGATGAAAAACTTAATACTGGCCATGAATAAAGGTGTCAGAACACACAGTGCATTGCAGTATGCTGCACATGGGGTTGTGTATCGGTCTTCTGTGTAAGGAGAGTTTACTTGTAAGTTGAGTGACGGAGTGATCTGTGGCATCTCTTTAAAGCAAACAAATATATAGGGAGATTTTTCAAGGTAAAATAAGTGCAAAGTGCCAAATAATGAAGACATTCTATTGGTTACCAAGGTTATTGCTCTTTATTTAGCCATTTGTCCCAGAACAGCACCTGTTTCACCTTGATAAATCTCCCATATAATATCTAAAGCAGAGGGTAATTACAATTTATGTGTGAGGAGACAGCATAGTGTTACCTGTGTGTATTAAGACTGAGTGGCTTGAAAGGTGACTTTGTTGTGTGGAAGATTCGTTACGTTCGTTTCGTCATGATATTTTTCATGCAGGACACATGTCTGGTGCTACAATGCGTTTCCACCTCTGAACCAAATCAAGCAAGCTGATCACATGGAGTTTAAAGGGGAACTACCACTTCTCTAGTATTTACACAATTTAACAAAATACTTTAGCAACTCTCCTATAACTTTAAAAAAAAAAAAAAATGTTTTATCATATGCATTGTTTTTGTTATTGGTGGTTATTTGATAAATAAAAAAAAACAAAAAAAAAAAACAAAAAACATCCAGTTCAGACACAATGCTAATTAATTAGAGACACAAAAACAGTGTTTCATTTCTCCCCTTCTCAGAGTGCTTTCTCTATGCTGGTACAAAGGACAGAGACAGACAGCCAAGATGGAGGCATCCAGTTACATGGTAAAAATGTGTGGGTTTCTACATTTTATTTTAAACACCTCAAAATAGATATTTGGTAAATATAGGAATTCATAAACATAATCTGAAAAAGTGACAGTTACCACATAATAAAATTACTCACTAACTTCAGTCTTCATGTACAGATGTAAACTGCAGTGAATTGAAAACATAATTTGAAAATTAGACCATAATAGCCAAGCTGTATGATGTAGGGAATTTAAATAATGTTCCAACCCCATTACTTTGGCCTAAATTTTGTAAGTGTGGTTTGGTTTTCAATTTAACACAACTATGTGTGCAAGTGAATAAGTCATTATGAATGCAAAAAGAGAATTATTCATTAACCCCTTAAGGACCAAACTTCTGGAATAAAAGGGAATCATGACGTGTCAGACACGTCATGTGTCCTTAAGGGGTTAAACAGGGAATTGTCAGAAATTGACCAGAGTATTTCTTTTTTGAAGGCCAAAACCACAAAAATGTAAAACATATTTAAAGTATAGGCTCAGCAATGTGACCCAAAATACACTTTAACTGGAGTTATTTCTGTATTCAACTGATTCTCACATTATCCACTAGGTTGTGCTATGGGGCTTTCAGTCTAGCTGTGAGAAGTTCTAAATGCATATCTGCTCCAAAACAGTCACAAAAAGTTCAATTTTTAAGGCATCCTCAGCAGCAAATACACAGTTTTCAGTATCTATTTAATTTTCTTTACATTAAGACAAATGATAGCAAATCAGATCAGAACGCACTGATGAATAAAGTCTGCAATAAAGTATTACAGAGCCATTTTACAAGTGTTTTGCCGTGTACATAATATTAATGGCACAAACTAGGTAAAACTAAGGTTTTACGTTTGGAGCAAAACAAAGAAAAAGCTAAAGAAAAAATATATTGTTTGTTCTTTTTTAAGTTCATTTTGTAATTGCACAATGAATGCAATGTATAAAATGTATAAAATATTTGTTGACCACTTCATTGTCATACTGGTTCTAAAACCAGCATCCTGAGAGTTTCAATTTTCCTAAGTGAAAAATCAGCTTAAAGTGTCATATTTATTGAGGTGTAATTGGTGCACTTATGTTGCAGAGTGTTAAGTAAAAAGTAATTGGTTGTGATGTTGATTTTAGGGTATTTCTCCAGAATCGCTCTAGTTTTACCTTAGCTCATATAACATGACTAAAATAGAGATTTGTAGATTCTTAGCTATGACTGATTTGAAAATGCCCGTACTGAGACATTGTCGTGAATACTTTTAGATGGGCTTGGAAGACCTATTTACTGCATTTTGGAAGAAAAGAACAGGCCTTGTTTGAGACCCTTTTTCCCCCTCTATTTTTAAAACACTAGTGTTGTGGCCCTTTTACTGTGTTGGCACGGTCAAATCACATTACAGTCTGTGTTTGTCCCTTGAGAGATCCTCTGCCAGAAGTGTTTTCTTCAATAACCTCCTCAGTACAAGCTTGCCATGCAGTCTATTGTTAACCCTTTTATTCCTGTGGTGGAGGCAAATCTCACTTGTACGTTCTAAGAAAGGAGCCTTTTCCTGCTCATCATATGTTCCTGATGGGACGTCTAGAGGCAGCAGTAAAAAAAAAAAAAAAAAAAAAAAAAATACATTTTGCGTACGATGAATTGCGGAATTATTTGGGTAAACATTTGAATAAGGTAACAAAGTAAAAAGTAGCACAAAATGGATTGAGTCACTCACTGAGATTCCCGAGTACATTAATGCAGTACCGTATTATAAAATAGTGACTTTAGAAGGCAGAAATCAATCCACTACACAGCCTTAAAATGAAAGTGATATGATGACTCTTAAGTCACATGTAAAAAATAAGATGTCATGCAAACATCAAACTGTAGGTGGAACGTGCAGCTACAGACGACATGTGACATGAAATTCAGCCTTTCAGGCCTCATGTTTTTGGGTGAATGGAACATGGAAATGTTTAAGCAACACTATGTGGGACATGTAAGAGATGTTTGAATAGATAGAAGGTACTTCTCCTGTTTATGAATTCTCTCTATGCATTCCCTCCAAGATTCAAATAATGCTATCTACCATAATAAGTTGATTTATAGAGGATATAAAATGAGGTATTCAATATTTTGATCACCTTATCTCAACTTTGAAATTGCTGAAGAACCCATCTTTTTGAGAAGTTATGTTGTGTGGTTTGTTGCTTAAGTGAAATATTTAGACAACCAGTTTTATTACATGGGTCAAATAACATGTTTAGTGCACGACTAAGCACTTACTTATAACAACCCTAATGGACACATTCTCTTAACTAAGACTCTACAGATGTGTATTTCACACTGCATATCCTTATGGAATTGGAATGGTAAATAGTGTTATCTTTGTGCATATTTGTTTTAATTTAAAACTAATTTTCCAAGTTCTTATTTTGACACTCCAAGAACTTAAAAATAAAAAATATAAACTACTTTTTTCGGCAATATAGTGATGACCCCACTGAGAACCTTTCAAAATAACATGAAACAAACAAAAAAAAAACAGCTCTTGCCATTTGAAGTGATATATAAATACACAAATTGAACAATTCACTTTAAAATGTACATGTAGAGCTTGTTTCGCCCCCATGTGTTTCTCGGTATAATCTTTAGATTGCCAATATATTTATTTTCACAGGCTTTGTGCTATATCACAATTTATTTGTTATTGGTTTTATTGACTAGCATTTGTAGAGCTGACATATGTGCATAGATTTCTGTTTATTTTATACAAATGTTTAAAACTTAGTTTTATTCATTGAATTCGCCATACAATTACGGACATTACACATTAATTCCACTATAATTATTCAAAAACAACTTTCGGAAAATTACATCTTTACATGGTTTAGGATACATTTTTTTCCCCCCCAAAATGTATAGGACGCCACAATAAACCTCTAGATAAAAAAAAAATCCATCTGTGTCCACCTGCTCCCTTCCATTGCAGCCGTAATTTTTGAGCAGGCCACCAGACATACACTTTCATTTACGGTACTTTATATTCAATCTAGATATTTGCTAGTGACTTCAATAAATCACTTTTTTTAAACACACACCTGAAGCTGACTTGGTCACCCACATTTCAACTTTTCGTATGATTTACACGTTCAAACATGTGATCGATCTGTAAAACTGACATTTCAGCAAATGAGGCCCAATATGAACTCATTATCTCTATGCATTACTGAGTGAGTATTATCTTCAAGTCAATATTTTTTAACTCCAAAAAGTGTCCCTCCTTAAGAAACCCAACTCCCTCCACCAATCTTTTCTATCCTATTTCCCCTCCGAATGTTTGTGGTCTGGGTGTATAAGAGTTTAATAATAAAATAAAAGAAATCATAGCAAAATATCTTTACTACATAGTAAATGTGCGATTTTACAATATAATTATTGTGTAGCTAAATCACTTTGATCTTGTTCTAGATTATCCTTAATTACCCCATCCATGGTCCAACCATCAGCTACAAAACTGTATCTCTTTCGCAATTTGAAATGCTGAGTGGTAGGAGTAACAGAACTAGCCTTTTAAGCGGCTTCCAGCAGGTATTTCTGCTTAACAAGCAGTTCAGCCACACACAGACTACAGGGCCTTCTCTTTAGCAGTAGCTGTCAAATGCTCACAATGGTGAGGAAGCAAGCTATCCAAACTAAACAATGCCTCTATTTGCCTTTCATGAGCTGTGAAACCCCCCCAGTCCAAGTCAAGTTGTAGTTGTTACTCCACCCCTCCCCTTTACTTAAGCGCACAGACTTTTTTTATCCACAGATGATTAGCAGTCTACCTGCAGCTATAAAAGGGCTTCGCTGCAATCCTATCACACTTCACAAAACAAAATGCTTTTCAATCACAGTGCCCAGGGCTGCAAGAAAAAAAAACAAAAAACGAACAAAACAAAGGAAATATTAGCAGCTCAATGAGACACAAGGCTCGTATCCATTCCAGGTGTTAGTTTTTAGAAAGCAATCTAATGGAGAAGCATTTTAGAAAGGTATTCTATAAATGCAATCATTGCACTAATGTCTTAACCAGTGCCGGTCTACTGTGTGAAAAGCCTGAAGGAGCAGTAGGTTCACCAACACTTTTATAACTTTTTGATAGCTATAGGATTGATTTCAGAGATCCCTGTCACGAACAATGAATATTTTCATTGTATATTAAGAAAACGATATTTAGAGCATTTTATACATAGCTATGAATTTTTACTAAAAATACAGTTATGGTTTCTTTCAATTACTAATATGGCAGTATAAGGCATTTCAACAAGAAAAAAATCCACTACAATGGAAGCTTGCAAGAACCAGGTCACCAATCCTCTTGTGCTGGAATGTACACATGTATGTGTGAATGTGTTATATTACATGCCATGCTTCCCAAATTCTGTTTAACCCGATTATATTTGGTTGGACCAAGGAACTTTTTAAAAATGAATAAATGTTAGAAAAATTATAATCTGTGCCTCCTTCCTTTTCTGTGATTTCAGTAGCTGCCTGCCTAACCATTAGCCATACTAGCGACATACTATCAAAACCCAGCGAACATGGCAATCACAATGGAAATGATAATTGTGTTTTGAGCCTGTTTTTCTCGGTTACCAGCCACTCAAAACTCCAAAAGCATGGCCAGCAAAGCAAGTTATGAAAAAAAACGGCTTGTCTACGGATTTTAGAAAGAGAATGTATTCTTTGGATTTCTTCATTTCAATTGCTCAGCAAGATTTTAAAATGGTGAAGTCAAAGTTAGTTTGCAACATAAGGTTAAGGGAAGCTACACAACTGAAAATGACCTATGAGCTAAGTTTACTATTTTTAGAGGATTCTCCAGTGTCTTTAAAATGTATACAAAAGATTAGTAACACACAGTTAAGCTACCATTTTTCTAAATTTTGTCACCAAGCAAAGAATGTCTACAGACCAAAGTCATTTTGGTGATTGTCATGCAGAACGCTTGGCCCTTTCATAGAGAAGCATTGGGGACATGAGGTGCATGTTTGACAAGTGCCCCAGGTAAATCCAATCAAATGCTTCTCATAGGAAAGCGTTGAATTCAATTCTTTCCAATGATCAGCATTTGCTTGCATTGCTGAGTCAAAGGAAGACAAAAAACTGCAATGTTTTATAATACAGGATTATAACTACAGGGGCACTGCACCCAGACCACTTCATTAAGATGAAGATGTCTGGATGCATTTGGTGGTCCTTTAAACTGAACATATACTTCAGAAGTTCACTTTTAAAGGGATACTCTGAGCATCATAAATACATTCGTTCCATAGGATATGGTGTAAGTGCATCTAATGCCCATATGTTCCTGCTTTATCAAAAATTCCTCGGTGGAAGCAATAAATTCCTTGTCTGTATTTTTTTATAATGTGTATGACCATGTGACACAGGACAAGTTATTTTACACATAATATGATAACCTGCAACACACTACATAGAAATTAAATGTACAGTCAGCGTTTTCTTAACTGAATGTACATTTAATAATGTTTTTTCAACCTGAAGTTAGAAAGCACAATTGAGTTAATACAATGGATTGCATTCTATTACACTAAAGAATACTTTCCTTTTCTGATTAATTAGGATAGTTCTTAGTATTGATTTTCGATTTGAATACAATCGTTCTCTAGCCTTGTAATAGATTGCGCTCCTTCACACAAAAAACAAACAATTTAACATTTCAGTCATAACTATATTTTCTGTATTATTTTTGCCACAATGGTACAGTTAGAAAACAAAACACAATTTACTTACACATTTAATGCTACAAGTAGGAGTGCTCTCTCATTGCCACGTTGCCTCCAATAAGAATATTTTCCTGAAATAGATGAATATTCCCTGCTTGAAGACAATTTCACTACCTCATATGATCCCAATTAATTATAGATTGCCTCCAATTATATGTGGCTGTAGTTTTCCCAGAGATTCTATCACCTACCATATTTAACCCCATTCTCAAACACCACACTCACTGTTCAGGATGACATCTAATGTTTAATCATGTTCTCTAATTTACCCATAAAGGGAAAGCTGATAGTAGTAGTTCTGGTGCTATGAGGTGGTCTCTCCAAGTTCACCATTCAAATTCTTTCAGTTTTTATTATATTGAGGAAAATATAGGGGACCAAAACAACATTCTCCCATGCTCTGACTGAACCACTACCTACTCATCATGTGCAAGTCGGGGAAGAAGGAAAGGTTGGTGGAAAGGAAGAAGGAAGGGAAGCACGGTGCGTAGAAGAGGGAGAGGGATTAAGGAAGGAAATAAGGAAGGGATTGCTGACCGGAGGGAAGAGATGAAGGGAAGGACAGTGGGAGTGAATTTTTCACTAAACAGCAGTAGACAAACTTCCCATATAGAGCAAAAATAGTCATGTTGGGGTAAATTAAGTCTTCAAAAAAATGTTTAAAGCTGGTTTTCAACACATCACAACTCATTAAAGGGACACTATAGTCACCTGAACAACTTTAGCTTAATGAAGCAGTTTTGGTGTATAGAACATGCCCCTGCAGCCTCACTGCTCAATCCTCTGCCATTTAGGAGTTAAATCCCTTTGTTTATGAACCCTAGTCACACCTCCCTGCATGTGACTTACACAGCCTTCCATAAACACTTCCTGTAAAGAGAGCCCTATTTAGGCTTTCCTTATTGCAAGTTCGGTTTAATTAAGATTTTCTCAAACCCAGTGCTATGTTAATAGCTTGCTAGACCCTGCAAGAGCCTCCTGTATGTAATTAAAGTTCAATTTAGAGCTTGAGATACAATTATTTAAGGTAAATTACATCGGTTTGAAAGTGAAACCAGTTTTTTTTTTCATGCAGGCTCTGTCAATCATAGCCAGGGGAGGTGTGGTTAGGGCTGCATAAACAGAAACAAAGTGATTTAACTCCTAAATGACAGTGAATTGAGCAGTGAGAGCAGTGAAATTGCAGGGGAATGATCTATACACTAAAACTGCTTTATTTACCTAAAGTGATTTAGGTGACTATAGTGTTCCTTTAATATTTAGTTAATAAAACCCTTAGAAGTTTACAAATTAACCCTACTTTTGACAAGGGACCCCGGCTTTACACAGAACAGCCACGAAATACGAACGGAGGCCTGTGTGGCCCACTCAGATACTGGAATGCCCTCCATACATGAGTAAGGACGCCTGGAGATAATGAAGTACGGGATACCCCCTCACAAGCCCACTGACTCATTTGCTTCTGGTACTGCTGGTGACTAATAAGGCATACCAAACGGGACCGCATGGTACAAGGCGGTCCCGTTTGTACTACACTACACCACACTATTTTTACATTATATTGCTTGATATTGAATGGGACATTGAATGATCATGCAACATGAATCTGTATGCGGAGGCCTGCGCGCCTGCCTTTGTATCTTCTTTGCTTCCATGAAACAAAACCACAATGTATCAAGACAAAGTAAGCATTGCAATAACAATTGCGTTTCAACAAACCACTCGAGTAATAATACAATATACGTTACACGGTACGCACCAGGAAACAAAATATGTTTTGTGAACTGTAACATTGTATATGTTTTAATGGCGGCCTGCGCACCCAACTTACATGCTTTTCACACCTCAAAAAATAAAAATAAAGATTTACAAAAAAAAAAGTTACATTAAAAGTTACAAGGCAAATGCAAACTCACAGATTTTAAACCAACATCAAATATCTGTAACATATCCATATGACATAGGTGGCTAAAAATGAACCAGTTTATTCGCTCCAGAGGAAAGTCTGGCTGTATACACCAAGAAATACCCAGCAAGAATTTCTCCTGTATTAAACAAACCCAGTCACATCTACCATTCAGAAAAAATAGAAAGTGATATAAAACAGAGCACGCTCTGCATTAAGTGTCTGTGGCTAGACAAACAGCAGACCACACAACTGATTTAACAAACGAGTGCTCAATCAATGATGCATTGAGGCACATGACAAATTCAAGTCAAAACCCATTATATTCAAGGGGCCCTTTTAAATTCCACATCAACGCTCTGACCCTGTTGCTTACTGCTAAAGACTTCACAGTCTCTTTCGGAACCATTCAAGAGGTCTTTTGTTTTAGGATTTGCTCAGCAGAACCTCCACAATTAACACTGCCAGGCTTCCCCCTCTGATCAATAATTCATGGAGATGACTAGCATATATTCTGAGCTCCTTAACTTCACATCAGAAGTGTGCAGCGAGATGACATGCATGTGTGCTTTGCAGAATAAAAGACTCCGTTATGAAGCAGGTTTTTTAACGCTAAATGGGAACAAGGCTAAGAGAAGTGAAATCAACACTTTTACTCAAAGTTAAGCTCCAGGCAAGCTGCAGGCAAGTGCACAGCATGGGAGACGCTGGCTCTGGAAGATGCCCGCACGTTGACAGCTGAATAAGAGTTTGAAGGCCTAATGGTAAGAGATGTTCCACCAATGGCACCACTACAAAACTTTGCTCTCCTAGTTCACCAGCCGCGCTCATCACTTCATAGTATCAAGAGCATGTCATGTCTAATTTTCAACAACTGCATGCAAAAAAAAAAAAAAAATTAAATGTAAAAAAAAAATAATAAATTGTCCCCAGTTGTTATCTAGTGCTATATATTTTTTATATTAGTAGTATTGATAAACAGTTATTAAATAAAATTCACATTTAGTCAAATAACAGTGTATTGAAACAGATCTTTAACACACTCTAGAATAAATATTTTGTTTGTGTGCTTACCTCTGTCATTAAGTTGCATACATCAGTACCCATAGTGTACTGCAATTGAGTTTGTTTTTAACCCCTTAAGGACACATGACATGTGTGACATGTCATGATTCCCTTTTATTCCAGAAGTTTGGTCCTTAAGGGGTTAAAGAATAATTTGCCCAAGGAGTGGCTGCATTTCTTTAAGACACATTAAGCAGTTATTTTATTTTAAAGTTTTATAGGCACCTATATATGAACATCTTATGAAGTGTTACCAGTGAAGAGAAAAAGGTCTAGTATACTTATCGAAACACATTTGTTCCGGCCATCCCATTTTCATGCCGAGGGAGCCGGCCGATGTAGCAGTATGAGCAGCAGTCCATTTGAGCGAGAAGCAGACTACAGACTGGCTGCGCAAACTCCTCCAAGAACATGGTCCACCCTTCCCTTAATTCCTAATTTACCCTGGCATTTTCACCTTTCATTGCAGCCAAGTGCTAAACACAAGCCTGCCCAGCAAGGGACCTGCCAGTGCAGTGGCCAGCCACCCATGCCCACCAAGGTCAGTGTGTAAAGGGCATTTATACACTGAGGAAGAGACAGGTGTCCCAAAACACTTGCCTTTCATATGCGCTTTGAATAAAAGTGTGGTTCCACGAGTGGGCCTAATCTACTAAGTATTGTGTTACCTCCTGTTTTTAAAAGTTTTTTTGGGACAAAATTTTGTCAATCCCATACATCCCAAGCAGGATGAGAGGAGCTGATCCCGGAGGTAATACTCAACAATGGTGACAAAGCAAGCGCAGGTGACCAAAAAGAGTGGATATTAGTCTTGTTAACAAAGCCCTGACAGCGGAGATTGCACAAAAATATATTAACAATGACCCTTACACAGCTTTGAAAATTATTTTGGTATTCTCAGAAGCTGTACATTAGACAAACAAAACCAGGGATGTGAAGCAGGGGTTCCACATTTGTACTGGCTCACCAGATCTAGGACTAGTGGAAGGCATACATTCCACATTTAAAACTCTGGGTACAATCTCATATCTACCCTCGTGTGCTCCCACACAGAGAGACAGGCGCTATTTACAGTAGGTCAACCTCCACAATTCTTATATCTGACTGTATCACCCTTCCATTAATCCATGGTCTTCATCAGTGCTTCCATCACCCAGGCTTCTTCCTGTCCCCCAGAGCCAGATCTCTTATACAAATGCAAATTGGTTCCAGGCATATGACCCAAATGTATCAATCTTATCTACAATAAACAATTTTTGTTTCAATGCCACCTTCTCTTTTCTGTAGATCTCTGACCGAGCTCTCCTGACTTTGTTTCTTAGCAGCCTCTTTTTCTCTATTTTATACTTTATGCACTGTATACTCCGTCTTCTATTTTCTCCACATTCAATGCATAATGACCACACAGCATTGCTTCTAAATTTCATCTTCTCTTCATACATACATTTTTTTTTTATTTAAAAACAAAAAACAAAAAAAACATGTTCCTGGCACTGCAGGATCCTGCAGTGCCCCCCTCCTTCTCCACCTCCCATCCCATGTTGCTGAAGGGGTTAAAACCCCTTCAGTGACTTACCTGAATCCAGCACCGATGTCCCTTGGCGCTGGGTCAGGCTCCGCCCACGCTTCTCCCCACCAACGTCAGCCGGCAGGGGAGACCTAATGCGCATGCGCAGTAGACCTCCCCATAGGAAAGCATTATTCAGTGCTTTCCTATGGGGATTCCGGCAACGCTGGAGGTCCTCATGCATAGCCTGAGGACATCCAGCGTCATTTAAAACACTTTTCGTGTTCTAAGAAGCCAGAAGTCCCTCTAGTGGCTGTCTGATTAACCCTGCAAGGTAATTATTTTATAAAAACTGCAATAATTACAATTGCAGGGTTAAGGGTGATAGTAGTTGGCACACAGACCACTCCAATGGGCAGAAGTGGTCTGGGTGCCTGGAGTGTCCCTTTAAGCATAATTTGTTTCTGTTACTTTACAAGTAAATTTTCTCCCCACAATCTTTTGTCTCAATGTACAATTCCACTATAGATTTTAACATGCAAGGCTCTCTTCTCTTTTTGTTCCAATGAGTCTAAATATGTATCTCTGATTTGAATAATTACCAATGTTATGTTTGAATAAATTGCAAAGGGCTCTGGATAGGAGCACTATATAAGAACTGTTATATGTAATAAATAAATTACATTTCATGCCTGGCAAGATAGTCCCATATCTCGTTCTGATAGTTTTCACTCATTAAGGGATTCTTTATAGCCCGTTGTTCCACTACGAAATCCATAAGTAAAAAAAAAAAATGATAAAAAAAAAAGGTAAAAAACAATTGTCGAGAACATTCAGCATGCCCAAACAAAATTAAATAAAATAAGAATTCTCAAGGTACCTCTATAAAAAGGTACTAAATATATTTTGGCAAGGGAGATAATAAAACACTAAATTGAAAAGAACATTATTACGAGCTACTGACATCATAATGTCTCATTATTTTAAGAATGTTGGTTTTGGTAAAAGCTGAAAATAACAAACAGGCAGCAATGGAATGACCAGGGCAAATCAGCACAATGCTCCTTCTACAGATTGCATGAAGATTCCTTTATAAAAGCAATTCCCGAATTGGCATGTTAACCTGTGGGTGAAGGCCAAGAGAAAAAAGCATTGTATTTTTGGGTCATATTCTGACAAACCACATATAGCAATCTCTCCAAGGATAACCTTTTGTGAAATGTGTGTCATGCTAAGTTTTAAGTGCAGTATTTGCAAAGCTGCCTTTTTATTTTAAAGGATTTCATGAAAGCAAGGATTGCTCTTTTTTATGTGACATTTATCATTAGACAAGTGTATAGATTAAATAACACCAAGTTACTGATTTTTATATAATGCAAAGAGACAGAAAATAGATAATAAAACTGAATGCAAAGGAAAATCACAAGCATTTAATCCAAAATACCAGAAGTAAACAGGTAAACAGTAAAAAAAAGTTAGTTAAAATTACCCTTCTTATTATAGTAGACATAGGGTCCTCTTGTGTAATGCTGCTAATTCTACCTGGAAAAACCGTAAAAGCGCTATAAAAGGACACTTCAGTCACCAAAACAACTTCAGCTTAATGTATCGTTTTGGTATGCACATCATGCCCCTGCAGTCTTACTGCCCAATTATTATCCATTTAAGAGTTAAACAACTTTGATTATGCAGCCCTAGTCACACCTCTCATCCAAATTTCTAAAGGAAGTTAACACCTGATTGAAAATGAACATTTTTTTATGCTGCCACTGAAATTAATTAGAGAAGCCACACAGGAGCCTAGCACTTGTTTTACAATTAATGAGCTGTTCCTGCATAAATAATACAGTAGTGAGGGTATCCATTTAAGCTCATTCATTTGAATTGAAGCAGATTAGAAGTTTTCAGGGAAGAACTGAACAGAGTAGAACGTCTGCTTCTTCATGATGAACTACTCAATATGTGTTTTGATTTTCTGGAGGGGCAATATTGCATCTAAAATTACAGAAACCCAAATCTTGATACCTATTTGCATAATAATCAATTAGATACAAGTTTGTTGTTTTGGTTTATTGAGGCTCACATTAAGTGTAAAAACTGTAAACTGTACATTATATATTCCACATCTCTCTATTTTGGACCCCTTTTAAAAATGAATGTAAAATATATATATATTCGTTTGCAAATTCACAGAAATCAGTTTATTCCTGTTTCAATGTTTTCATACAGTAAAATCAATTTTCAAGTATGTGCTCTTTAAATGTTTTCTCTAGTAAAGGATGGTTATGACAGAGAAATTTGCATCCCATAAGAGCTTAAATGAAAACCTATATTTGTGGCTAATCAGTCCCTGGACCAACGGCACATCACTCTGTCACTGCATTACTAATAGATTTGGAGTACCACTAATTAATACCGCACGTGCTTCTGAAATTTGAATGTATGAATGACATCATTAAATCACAGCTTCAGGCTGTAAGCTCTCCGGTGCAAGGTACACTGAACTCCTTTTGTGCTGGTGTTTGTAAATTTGCATGAATTGTTTAGCATTTCACACAGTTAGAAAATGTATTCGTGTTCCATAAAAGAACAAGAAGTTGAATAATTAGTCAAAGAAAACATTGCCTTTATTATTACCGTAGCATAATGGTTACATGTCTTGTCTCTCAATCTAATTATTTTCATTTTAATTACGTTTTTTTGCACATTTAGTAAGCATTGTGTCACAGTAAATAAAATCAAAAACCCATGCAAAATTATGAAAAGGGAAAAGAAACAAATTAAAATGAAGTCACAAAGCTTTGTGAAGAATTATTACTGGCAATCTTATTTTAATACCGCTAATTTCTCATTTGTAATTTTTTTATGTCCCATATATTAAGGTTCTGACTATGTGTGGTGACAGCAGACACTGCATTTTTCCAGACGACATTTCATATACAACTTATAGATTTTTAAACATGTGCTTTACATTACACTGTGTCAATAAAAATCCCCACAACAAAAGAGTAACGTTCATATTTTGTAACTACATAAAATAGTACACTGGATAAAAAGATAATTTAACTTCTCCACTCCTTCAAAAAATCATTAAAAACCCACTTCTTCATAAAAGCGTATCAATTAAACTGTTAGCTACCGACTGATTCCTGTCTTGCAACTGTCACTAGTCTAATACTATCCTTACCTTTTGTGTCACTTTACCCCACTCCCTCTAGCATGTAAGCTCATTGAGCTCACTGTTCCTGTATGTCCAACCTGTCTGTTCGTCCACTCACTGTAAAGCGCTGCGGAATTTGTTGGTGCTATATAATAACATAATAATAATAATAACTCTGAAAATGCACCTGTAAAGGTGATCGATATTAGGTTTATTTCCAGTTAGCTAGATGTGTATAGATAAAAGCGGTCTAAACATTAGCAATTTGACACTTGATTTTGCAGAGTCCATTGAGGAAACTAATACAGTTCCAATGAAGCTAAATAGTTGTTGGTGCCTGAACTTTAGGCCATTTAACAGATCAAAAGGGAAAATTTCTAATAATGGTAGTATATACCACACATGGTCAAACCCTACTTTACAGTTCAGCTCTTGTATGATAGCATTCTAAAAACAACGGATTGTGTAGAAAATGATCACTTTCTCCTTATTAGATAAAAGATCTACTTTTAGGTTTGTCAGTTATTTTGTCCATTCCCAGTATAGATTGCATGGCACTGTGGTATAATACATTCTTCTACCGTAGCCCAAGGAGACATGGTTTGGCGAACAAGATAAATATAAAAGAAAATGGTATATTTTGTCCAATATAGTTTTTAGGATGAGAAGTATATTAACTTAATCATGAAATATTATAGGAGCAAATATCTATGTCAGCAATGTGTCTTACCTCATTTGTAGATAAAAATGAAATGGCTTGGTTTATTAATTAACAATTGACTATTATCGGAGCAAAGGTCTATATCACTATTCTTTCAGATAAAAAAAAAAAAAAAAAAGACAGAAGATTTGGTTTAGACATTTTATATTTTATACTGCAGGACAAAATCCTATAGTACTAATTTCTAGATTTACAATCCCAGAGAAAGGAGATTAGTTTCGAGTCATTAATAATCAAATGTAATACATGAAAATATTTGTCTATAGCGGCAGGTCTCTGTTCCAGGCGTAGAAAACTTGATTGTGGTAAATTAATAAAATATTATTAGTGCAAAGGCCACCATTCTATTGGATTTCTTTCCCATGAAAACAATTTGATAATTTGATTATTAAACCCCTTTGTGACCACTGCCATATGGGTATGTCACAAAAAAGGCCCCAAAGGATCAGTGGTCCCTGCAGCAAAGCAACAAAGTGATTTGGGCAATGCCATTCAAGCTGCAATTACCAGAAAAACACCAATGCATGATCAGCCTTCTTCTGAGCATGTTTTGTCATGTGATTTCTGTGGACAGAGATTGCATAAGTAATGCTCCCTGTCTGCATTCCAAGATTCCGCACTGTAGATTGATGTTAGAGGGGGTCTACTCAAAAGTTATCCATCCCCAAGCACCTCTCCCTTTAGAAATCTATTTAACCATTTGTTTACACCGTTATACAGTGGTCAAGGGTTTTAAAGCGCCACTATCACTCTTGCTGATTGAGATCACTGTGAGAGAGAGGCTAGGAGGAAAATAAGAAGTAATCAATGTGTTATTATAAAAGTATATTATGTAATATAATTATAATATAACTGTCTCTATCTCCCCCACCCTCTTCCCAATCACCTTCACAGGAAAAAATGGTCCGGCTTTACTCCAGGATTCTTGCAAAGTAATTTGGTCTTAAAGGGGTTAATCCAATGTTACAGTAAAAATAATACAATGCACTATTCGGTCTATTTGTACTAGGAATAGATATGTTGTATTAAATTATACAAACAAAACATTAGTCTAAAAATGGTATACAGCTCTATAGCAGCAGAAATCATTAGTACTGGAATGACTGAATAGCACTGTATATGCTCCATGCTTTGGAACTCCAGATGCTGCTGAACTACAATGTCCATTATTCTCTGAGCAATAAGCAAAAAGTAGAAAAGAAAACATAATGCATATAAAATGAAATAAAAACAGGGGTTAGTCACTAAGAAGGTTCAATTGCAAGAATACAAAAATGGAATTAAAATTGTTGGCCCGAAATAACCAAATTGAAAACATGATGAATTGGAGAATGTTTGTTAATTTGACCTAAAATTTGAAATTCGCAGCTTATTGAATAACCTGAAAAAAATATATTCACCATGTACTGTCTGTTGATATTTTTGCTACGGAAAACATGCATGCTGACACTTGAAAATCTTATCAGAATATACAGTAGGCTAGTCATTCATCCACTAAAAATTAAGATAAAACATCTATATATCATCATATTACAAATGATGGAACTGAACTCTGTGATCCTGCATCAATACGTAAGCTTTAGTTTCACATGGGTGCGATTACCTGTGAAAGCTGTACTGTATATGCCCATGCTACTATTGATTAAAGTACACTTAGGCAAAGCATTGTCATTTCTCATTCCTTCTTGAAAACCTACTGAGCTGGATGACAAAGCACTTAAGGTCAAATCTTCATTTCTTACCAATGATTTCCCAGAGAGCTAACCAATTACAGGACAAAGTAAGTAACAAAAAAGGGAGATGTTGCTATGGATCATTAGAAAGATTCAGTAAATGATTCTAAAATGTTAATGTGTAATTCTTTTAAAAATGACAACAGGTTGCATACAATAGAAAAGCGTTAAAGGAACACTATAGGTCTAAGATCGGCATTTACATTCCTTGCCTCCCCGGTCAGCAAGCAAAAGGTGAGTTTACTCACCTTTATTCCAGTGCCACGCGGGTCTCCTTGCTGCTGGCTCCACCCCCTTGGATACGATCAAACGTTATGATCTTAGCCAATTCAATACTTTCCCATAGGAAAGCATTGGGAGGCTATTGTGCATGCACGGCAAAGTGCCGTGCTAGCCAATTAGCATCTCCTCAGAGATGCAATAATGCTATGGGGAGACGCTCTGCATGAAGATGCTAGAAGTGCAGCATTGACCCAGGAAGCACCTCTAGTGGCCCTCTTTATTAGAGGTGTTAATAGGCAGTTATGTAAACATAGTTCTGGTTACTATTGTGTCCCTTTAAAACAGGTTAACACGCATTACATAATATGAAATATAGTACATGTACACATACTTAAAATAATAGTTATTACCTTTTATGGTAACTCCATATTTTTACATTTCGGCAGTGAAATTAAAATGATGGGAATATGTATATAAAAAAAGTTTTTTGTCCTCACTTTTTAGGTTGCTTTTTTTGGCACTTAATACTTGTGCCTGTTTCTGTTGATTGGCACCAAAATATTACTTACTTCATATATTTTCTCATTATATTTTTCTGTTATACTTTGTCAATTTCTCTGTATAAAAAGAGGTGTAAATGTAAGCCTTTTCTTTCTGACAAATATTTCCATCACTGTCAAACGGAGTGGTTTTCTGAGACAGGTAAGCAGTTTATACTATCTTCCTTTTTATGTAAAGAATAAAAAAAAAGTTGTGAACAAAACAAAACGTAAACAAAACCTGGCATTTGCGCTACATGTCTGTCCAACCGTAATTCACCTCTTAAGTATTAAATGCACCCCCCCTTATTATATATCATTTTATTCAGGGGAAACAGGGCTTTCATTTAATATCAAATATTTAGCTATGAAACATAATTTAATATGAAAAAAATGGGAGAAAATAAGATTTTTTTTTTATTTTTTTAGTTCTACGTGACATTTTAACCGTCAATGTCATAATACGGTTTGCTTTTACTGCAATAAAATACACATATTTGTATTCAGCAAAGTCTCACATGTAAAACAGTACCCCCTATGTACAGGTTTTATGGTGTTTTGGGAAGTTACAGGGTCAAATATAGCACGTTACATTTGAAATTGAAATTCGCCAGATTGGTTATGTTGCCTTTGAGACTGTATAGTAGCCCAGGAATTAAATTTACACCCATAATGGCATACCATTTGCAATAGTAGACAACCCAAGGTATTGCAAATGGGGTATGTCAAGTCTTTTTTAGTAGCCATTTGGTCACAAACACTGGCCAAAGTTAGCGTTCGTATTTGTGTGTGAAAAATGCAAAAAACGGCAATTTTGGCCAGTGTTTGTGACTAAGTGGCTACTAAAAAAGACTGGACATACCCCATTTGCAATACCTTGGATTGTCTACGATTGCAAATGGTATGCCATCATAGGGGTAATTTTCATTCTTGGGCTACCATAGGGTCACAAAGGCAGCGTAAGCAATCTGGCGAATTTTAATGTGAAAAAAATGAAACAAGCCTTATATTTGATGCTGTAACTTTTTAAAACACCATAAAACCTGTACATGAGGGGTACTGTTGTACTCGGGAGACTTCGCTGAACACAAATATTTGTGTTTCAAAACAGTAAAAAGTATTGCAGCAATAATATCGTCCGTGTAAGTGCTGTTTGTGCGTGAAAAATGCAAAAAAACGTCACTTCTACTGGCGATATCATCGTTCGTTGTAATACATTTTACTGTTTTGAAACACTAATATTTGTGTTCAGCGAAGTCTCCCGAGTAAAACAGTACCACCCATGTACAGGTTTTATGGTGTCTTGTAAAGTTATAGGGTTAAATATAGTTCTAGCAAATTAAATTCCCTATGCTTTCGGCATGGTTTGTCAGGCAGGTCCCGCTAATTGTAATTAATTATGATACCTAATTATGTAAAAATATTACATAAATATATGTGTAGAATTAATATAGGTGTATATATACATATATATAGATATGTGTATATATAGGTACATATATATATAATTTTTTTTATATTTATATATAGGTATATATATATATATAGGTATATATATATATATATATAGATATTATTTCGTTCTACGTGTATTTTGATATAAATATATATATATTAATATCACAATACAGTTAGAACAAAATAACACACATCTAGATATATTTTAATTATTTATTTTTAATAATTTTTTAAATTTTATTTTTTTTACGTATTTACATATTTTTACAATAATTATATATATATAATCAGTATCAGTCTACGTGTAATTTGATTAAATATATATATATATATATATATATAATTATATATATATATTAATAGTAAAATACACCTAGATGTATGTGTGTGTATGTGTATATATATGATCTACCGTATATACTCGAGTATAAGACGAGTTTTTCAGCACATTTTTTGTGCTGAAAAACCCCCACTCGTCTTATACTCGAGTCAGTTGTCTGTATTATGGCAATTTATATTGCCATAATACAGACATGGACCGGGGGCTGGCAGGAAGCTGTTACTTACCTTCACCGCAGCTCCTGTCAGCTCCCTTCTCTCTCCTCCGTCCGTGCAGCTCCCAGGTCAGCTCCCTCTGCAACTCTCGCGAGAGCCGCGGGGTCAGAGCGTTGCCACGGGTTACCGTGGCAACGCTCCGCGCGGCCGCGAGACTTGCAGAGGGAGCTGACCTGGGAGCTGCACGGACGGAGGAGAGAGAAGGGAGCTGACAGGATCTGCGGTGAAGGTAAGTAACAGCTTCCAGACAGCCCCCCTCCTACAGCCCATCCACTGGACCACCAGGGAGTGAGAGCCTCCCTCCCTGGCCAGCTAACAAGCAGGGAGGGGGGACGAAAAAAAAAATAGAAAAAAAAAATAATAATAATAAAATAAAAAAATAATAAGAAGAAAAAAAATAATAACATTAAAAAAATATATATTATAATAATAATTAAATAATAATAATTAATAAAATGCCCACCCCCACCAATGCTCTGCACTCACACACACACACACTGCACTCACACACACTACATTCATACACACACTGCACTGCATTCATTATATACACACTGCACTCACACACTGCATTCATTATATACACACTGCATACACACTGCATTCATACACACACTCATACACACACTGCACTGCATTCATTATATACACACACTGCATACACACTGCATTCATACATACACACTGCACTCATACATACACACTGCATTCATACATACACACTGCATTCATACATACACACTGCATTCACACACACTGCACTCATACACACACTGCACTCATACATACACACTGCACTCATACATACACACTGCATTCATTATATACACACTGCACTCACACACTGCATTAATTATATACACACTGCATACACACTGCACTCATACACACACTGCACTCATATACACACACTGCACTCATATACACACACTGCACTCATATACACACACTGCACTCCATTCATTATATACACACTGCATTCATACACACACTGCATACACACACAGCATTCATATACACACTGCATTCATACACACACACACACACTGCATTCATATACACACTGCATTCATACACACACACACACACACTGCATTCATTATATACACACACTGTAAATAAATATTCAGTTAATATAACTTTTTTAGGATCTCATTTTATTTAGAAATTTACCAGTAGCTGCTGCATTTTCCACCCTAGTCTTATACTCGAGTCAATAAGTTTTCCCAGTTTTTTGGGGTAAAATTAGGGGCCTCGGCTTATATTCGGGTCGGCTTATACTCGAGTATATACGGTAAGTATATATTTTATATTTTTTACACTGATTTATTTTAATTTGATTTCCAGCCAGCAGGGGGACTAACTGTCATTACAGTTAGTCCCCCTGCTGGCATTGCTGCAGCCAGCTATACCGGCCATGTGATTGTGAGGTGGAGAGTGCGGACGTGCCGCGGGGGGCTCCCTGGGATTACCCGGCGGCGTTTAGAGACGATTAAAAAAGGACGTAATTGTACGCCCTCCGGTCTTAAGGGGTTAAACTGTGAGTTCCTTTTTGTTTTCCATAGTAAAGTTAAAGGGACACTATAGTCACAAGAACAACTACAGCTTATTGTAGTTGTTCTTGTGTCTATAGCCTGTCCCTGCAGTCATTTTCATGTAAACATAGCCTTTTCTTAGAAAAGGCCTTGTTTACATTGCTCTTTAGGGACACCTCCAGTGGCAGTCACTGAAACGGCCACTAGAGGTGTTTTCTGGGTTAGTTCAGCGTCTCCATGCTTTCCAGAGTGGTTTTTGACTCCACCACCTACCCAGGCTGAGATCATCGGAATTGATGATTTCAGCCAATCCAAGTGCAGGCAGGAAAAAGGTGAGTTTTTATGCTTTATAAGGGGGGATAATAGGGGAGGGGCAGCCACCTAGTTAGTTTAACAGGTTTGTGTTCCTGACACTATAGTGTTCTTTTAATAATTTTCCTTACTTTTCACATAAAAAAGGAGCAAATTTTTTTTTTTTTTTTTTTTTAAAAGAGGAAAAAGGAATGACATTACAGAAAGGTTTTTTTTTTAAAGAATTAATATTAAAATAGAATTAAAGTTTTATACATAAGAAAATGGCCCATGTGTCCAAAACTAGTGCAAACATAAATGTAAACTAGACAATTTTTATACATAATGCAAAGTGAAGCTTAAAGTAACACTAGTGTCACCAAAACAACTTTACCTTAATAGATCTGTTTTGGTGTATAGTCCATGCCCCTGGAGTCTCAGTGCACAATTATCTGCCATTTAGGAGTTAAATCACTTTGTTTATGCAGACTTAATCACACCTCAATTCATGTAACTAACTGCACAGGTTTCCTAAACTCTTCCTCTAGATCAGTCGTTCCCAACCCAGTCCTCAAGTTCCCCCTAACAGTCCAGGATTTAGGGATTACACCGTTGTGTCTAATTTGTTTTTGGAAAATAAAGAAAAAACACGTTAGGTACAACAGGGTAATCCCTAAATCCTAGACTGGTAGGGGGTACCTGCTCTAGATTCTATGCTTGTAGATGGAAATTACTCTAACCTGAAATTAAGAGACTCAAATAATGCCACAACAGCCTGGATTTAATTCTGTCAGTAGAGAGCAATTGATAATTACTGACTTTTTTGTCCATTTATTACTCTTGAATTTTTGCTGCATTTAATCACAGATGAACTCAATGAATGAGTCGGCTGACCGAAATAAAACTGATGGTAATTGGGCATCAAAAGCACATTTGTTAGCCTTTTTATTAATGAAGAACCCCTAGTGTTAAAACAAATAAAAATAAGAATAATAAAAAATAAAAAGCCTTAACGAGTTGACCTGTAATTAAGCAACCAAGCACTAAATTAAGCTACCACTATATCGTATCATATAAGCCTGTTCAGCATCCAACTTGTTACATGTTCTGTTTATTAAAACAACAAAATGTGCAATGTCTTTCCATGCCACACTAATGTTATAATATGTCTACATATTTGCTTACACCAGCTACTGTGGCAGTGTAAACATGTTTGTACTCACTATGCACAAATAAAATAAAGATTGACACAAAAAAAAAAAATATGGGGTCAATATGACTCATATCAATGCCTCCTTTATGGCCCCACCTGCTGCCATAACATGGGTGAGGGCAAGCACACTAAACAGTGAAACTGAAATTAAAAGCTGGCAAACATAGCAACTGGGCAGCTGTTGCCCTTGTCCACCCTCCCCTCCCCCCCCCCCCCCACATTAAATTAGTTTAAAGGGCTATGTTGACTCCGTACCAAATCCCTTGCAGCACTGTGTGATCACAGAAATTAAGTGTTGTTTTGCACACCTACTCATCTCTAGCTTCCTGGTGCCTCATTATGACATCATATTTGACACTGAACCCTCCCATTGGTCTCCTTTTATAATGTCAGTCTTTGTGACGCTTGTGACATCGTGGCCCACTGTAACCAATGACAACCCAGTGTAAAGAATATATACTTCCTGATTGTCCTTGTTTCATTGCCCTGACGGGATTTCTGTTTACCAGAGAGTGCATTTTGTCTATACCTGTGGGGTTTTTTTTTTTTACATTTTTTTTAGTTTAGCTTGCCTGAATTTTCTTACTCTCCGTTATCCTGACCATGGCTTGTTTCTCATTTTATGTGTACCTCAGTTATCCTTGACTTTGGCCTGTTTACGTTTATTGTGACTTATCTTGAAGATATTCTGACTTATATTCCAAGTCCTAAGCTAAGCGCAGTTAGTCAGCTGCAGTATTTAAAAGGAATTAAAGGCCGTATGCAGAGTTCATTTACAGCGTTGCAAATAGCTCATCTGTCAGTCTGGGGCCATTAATTGTGGCCCCAGCTGACAGAGGGGACCCTCGGGTATCCAATTATACCTAGGGTTCCATGGTACCAGCAGGGATTTAACCCTGCTGATACGTTTAAAGGAACACTATAGTCACCTAAATTACTTTAGCTAAATAAAGAAGTTTTAGTGTATAGATCATTCCGCTGTAATTTCACTGCTCAATTCACTGTAATTTAGGAGTTAAATCACTTTGTTTCTGTTTATGCAGCCCTAGCCACACCTCCCCTGGTTATGATTGACAGAGCCTGCATGAAAAAAAAAAAACTGGTTTCACTTTCAAACAGATGTAATTTACCTTAAATAATTGTATCTCAATCTCTAAATTGAACTTTAATCACATATAGGAGGCTCTTGCAGGGTCTAGCAAGCTATTAACATAGCAGGGGATAAGAAAATCTTAATTAAACAGAACTTGCAATAAAGAAAGCCTAAATAGGGCTCTCTTTACAGGAAGTGTTTATGGAAGGCTGTGCAAGTCACATGCAGGGAGGTGTGACTAGGGTTCATAAACAAAGGGATTTAACTACTAAATGGCAGAGGATTGAGCAGTGAGGCTGCAGGGGCATGTTCTATACACCAAAACTGCTTCATTAAGCTAAAGTTGTTCAGGTGACTATAGTGTCCCTTTAATGCACAATGGTCTATGCCGTCAATGGGTGTTAAGTACTGAATTGCATGATGGTATAAACAGTCATGTGGTCCTTAAAGGGTTAACACACATCACTCACAGAGAATTAGACATTCTAAACAAAGAGTTTGGATAAGTGTTTGACCGTATATCACTGGAAAACATGCAATGTCTCTTTAAACTTGATTCTCTCTTTTAGTCTTCATTTCCATTCCAAAACTAGCTATCTTGTTACTTATGGTGATTCTAGAACTATTTCAGGAAGATATACAATTTCCATATTTTTTTTGCATGGAAAGGACAGGCTAGCTTTCTAAATTTTTACTATTTCAACTACATGTCCAGATAAACTAGCACCAAATATTTTCCCAGGAAAAATTACAGTAAAAGGGTATGCAAAATACTAACCACAAGATCACAAGCTTAGCAAACTACACCAACACAACCCTTATTTAAATTTTTAGCAGCAATAAAAAGTTGAATATTTGAGGGTTTTCCTTCAAAAGAAATATTGCATTTAAACAGTTTGATTTGTCAATTTTTTGTATGACCAATGAAGACCAAGATTTCTAACATCTCTGCTTTAATCGTGATACACTACATAGCGCAGGTCACAGTCCCTCCTAATTAATAACGGGCATCTGGTTACAGCGCAAATGATTCTCTTCTCCCTACACTCAATAGCAATTACCTGGGCAAAACGAGAAGCTGATGACAGATATTGGAGATCAATGGAATAATCACAAATTTAGAGAACAGTGTATTTTACCAATATTATAACAAAACATTTAACATGAATAAAAGGTATAAACCACTTTATTATATTATATACTTACTAGGTTTAAGTGATTTTTGTTACATTTAGAACACATTAACTATAGTTGTACTCAGAAATACTGTCCTATACTTCAGCTCTCATAGGAATGTCCATAATGAAGGAATTCTTATTCTTATGTTTTTCTTAATATTTAATTGTGCCACAGTAGAGTACAATGCAATTCTGAATATTAACAAAAAAGTATGGTGTTCATAAGAATAAGACTCATTATATGCAAAGATATGTAGTCCGTATTATGAATTTAAAATTGAAAACATCAACAAATAGCATTAAAAATGAAAAAGACACTAACAAAGAGGAGACAGGGTCAAGAGTAATTTGAGTTGATCGCCAGATGTAATAGCTGTAGAGGCCATTATATAGCATGGACATTTTTTCCAAAAAGAATTACCATTAGGTTAATTCTAAAATATATTGCAAATTACACTCTTAATCACTTCATCATAATCACTTCATCTCACTGAAGTGGCAATAGTTCCTCACGTTCCCTGGTTCCATCCTATTGCTCAGTGTCAAACTCTTTTCAGAAGTTTGACACTGAGTGAGGGTCCCCAGCTGCCCATGCCTTTGACCTACCAGTGGATGATAAAGCTAAAATGCAATGTAACTCCTAATAATCATACTTTCTCTTACTAGCAATGGGTAGCAGTGAGAAGCTAATGCGCTCAGGGGGCTCATCTAGTGGAGGGAAAAGCAGACTGGGAAGCCTCAAACTCCCAACAGTCTCAGCCAACAGATTGAACCCAGTGAGACCTCCATCCTGCACCTAAAGGAAAGATTGCAGGAGAGTGGCTACAAATATGTACATTGTGCATGTGTCAGCGTGTGTATCTGCATGTGTGTCAGTGTTTGTATCTGCATGGGTCATTGTATATATATATATATATATATATATATATATATATATATATATATATATATCTATATCTCTATATGAGTATCTGCATGTGTGTCAGAAAGTGCATCTGTGTGCTTGTGTATCTGCATGTGTCATTGTCTGTTTATGTGTCCCTGTGTATCCGCATGTGTGTTAGTGTGTGTGTGTCTGCATGTGGATCAGGGTGTATATCTGTACGTCTTTATCTTTATGTATTTCATTGTGTGCCTGTGAGCCAGTTTGTGCACCTGTGTATCTGTACATTTCTGTGGATCCTCATGTGTATCTGTATGTGTGCACTTGTGTGTGTGTGTGTTTCTGTCTATCTATATCTGCATGAGTATGTGTGTGGCAGTGTATATGTACTTACATCTTCGCATTCACATGCTAACACTACATTCAAATACACTCTTTCATTCAAACATCAACACTACATACAGACACACCCCTACATTCAAAGGCAAACACTACACACAAGTAAACCATTGCTGTCAAATTTAAACAGTACACAAAAACACAAACACACACACCCAGACACTCCATAAAAAACAAACTTACAGCTTAAAACACACAAACACTGCTCATTGCTTGAATACAACCATGATGGGCAAATGGTTGATCCCCAGCTGACAAAGCATTGTGAGAGTTGTATGTCAGATGAGGGTCTACTTTTTGGCCATCCATGCGATGGGGGAGGGGGGCAAATAAATTATTGCACCGGGGCCCTCTCATCTTTAGTTCCGCCACTGCCTGGGATTTGTTTGATATCTGTGTATTCCATTGAACCTGTGTGTTTCCTGTAATTTTTCTTTTATCGGCTCTTCTTTTATACTTTGTGTTTACCCATATAAGATTAACGAAAATAATTAAAAAAAATAATAATAATAATGATAGCACAGGGGTAGTGGGTTGTATCCAAATGTAGAGGATTATTTGATATGCAGAATATATACGGGATAACATAATGAGGGGGTCCAGATGCTTTCAGGTAAGGTGCAAAGAATTTAAATTGAGTTAATTCAGATTGAACATGCACAAGGAAAAAAAAGTCCAAAGGGAGAATGAAACTCCACTGTTTCGTTCCAATGGAACAAAACATTTTGTTAGGAACAAAACATTTTGTTAGGAACAAAATGGCACTAAATCAGTTTGGATGCAAATAGTTTGAGACTTTTTCAAAAAACACCATTAGCCAGATGCTTTTGGAAAAAGATTCACACTACTGATCTCAACATACATTATTTAATGTTTATACAGACATAACAAGTGGGCCGTGCAAAATATTTGGTCAACATTACATAATGTGATAAGGAAAAACACATCAATTCACTAGATCGTTAAAACTAAAAATCCTTTATTACCAAAAGGAGTTCCTTATTTTGTCTCAATGCATTTTAAGGACAGTTAACCAAGATTTGATTTGTCATAATCTTAAACATACTAACATTTGTAAAGCGCTACAGAAAATGTTGGCGCTATATAAATAGCAATAATAATAATAACAACATGGCCGAAAGGTATGCAGCCAGTGCATAATTACATCTCTAAGGCAGGTTAAATGTGTCATCATATTTATTTCAGAAATTGGACAACAGGAGGAATATTCTATTGTCACATTGCATTTGTGAGTGTATGAGAGTGTATATGTGTAATATTGTGTGCATGTATAGATCTGTGTATGTGTTTGCATGTATATGTGTGTGACAGCATGTGTGTATGTGTAACAGAGCATGTGGGAGAGTGTGTTTGTCCTTGTGTGCCACTTTACAATTCTATAAATCCAAACAGAACACGTTTCTGTCAGTGATATTCAAAAATGGCGGTTAAGGTACAAAAGAAGAAACAGATGAAGGAAAAAAAAAAGACTGACTTAATATAATTGTGCCAAATATTTGCTGAAAATAAGACAAACGTGTCAGAGGCACTTTAATAAATATCTCCTCTGAAGGGCCCTGGACTTTTTTTCTTCTACAAATGTTGGCCGTATTGATATGCCATAATGCAATAATAATGTTAGATGTTGGGGGGGGAGGTACACACATTGTACCTGCTGCATAAAAAGGTGTTTTTTTTCCTGCAGGGTTTGCCAATATTTAACCTATTTTATACAACTATGCATAGCTGAATAGAATTTTCTTTAAATGATTAAATATAACAAATATGTGGAAGCAACTTGACCTCTTCAATTGAGGGTAAATACTGGTTTTAACCACTTGTTATAAACTGTATTTCACTGAAACCCGGAAACATAACTAAAACAGCTGCAGTGCCAGGATTAGTTTTTGTTGGCCTAGGAAATATATTTACTATGATGTACAGCTATCCTTTAGTCAGATTTAAACAGATACATGACCACAGGGTGGGTGGATCATACATGCTCATGGAAATGTACACAATACGTTTTGAGAAGCCAAGTACGCAAGAAAGATAAATTTTACCTCAACAATAAGCAGGACTATAGGCACACAAATCAACAAAGTGGTGTCTGTGCCACGTCCCACCCAGTTTTAAATCTGCAGCCGAAAACATTGCTATCCCTGTTGGAAAGGTTTTCTTTGCAGGGTTAAACTGCCTAAAGTGAAAATGGCTGTATGACAGGCGTTTCTGTAAAATAAAACTCTACGATTTCTATCAGGTGGTCTCATAGAGACCATGCGATTGCTGCAGTGGTGCGTCTTGACATGCACACTCATTAGAATCCCAGTGGCTTTCCTATGGAAAAGCATTTGATGAGGTGTGACCAGCAGCGCACCGAACAGCAAGATAAGTTAACTCTTATGAAGTTAACTTTTACCATCACGGGGGACGGGACAGTCACCTAAATTGTGACTATGACGCTATAGCATTAGGAATACATATTTGTATTTTCCCCTTAGTACAATATTGAGATCTTTGGGTACAAGTAGTTTGACAAAAAATGTGCTTCTGGCAATGACAAGCCTATCTGTTACCACTGAGAAAACACAATAGTTTAATTTTGTCATTAGCCATCTAAACTCATGTAAACTTGTATAACAATAAAAGGCTCGGAGATAACGAAGGTTCGAAGGCCTTGGCTGGATTACGCAGAAACAAATTTATCCGAGCCACTGTGAAAGGGCCATGCTTTGGCGGTCAGAAATGTTTTTGCTAAACTAATTTAAAAAATGGTTTGGCATAAAATGGGGAGGCGTTAAAGCGCCCGAAAACTACAGCTTATTGTATTAGTGATGTTGCAAGGAGTGCCCCATAAAGAGTAATTTATCATTAACACAGAAAAAAAATACCTTACAAATCACCTGCAACATGTGTTAACCTGTTAAACCCCTTAAGGACCGAGGACGTACTAGGTACGTCCGACAAAAATCGGTCCTTAACGGCCGTGGACGTACCTAGTAGGTCCTCAAAGTCCTTAGTTTTTACCCGATCGCCAGCGATCGGCATTGCTCCTGGTCTGGGGGGGACTGCCTGGCAGTCCAGACAGCCTCCCCTCGGCAAATGAATCTGAAAGAGCGGTCATGTGGCCGCAATAGGCGTCCATAGTGCTGCCTGCAGGGGGGCTGCCTGATATGACAGGCAGTCTCCCTGCATCTGTAAATAAAAAAAAAAAAAGTTTATTACATTTAAAAAATAAATAAATATATACATATGTATATATACAATCACACACATAATATCTAAATCTAAAAATATCGTAAAATTACACACATGTGAGGTGTGATTCATAGATTTATGACAGATAACAGGGTTACAAAGTCACTATTGATAAATTTAAAAAATATATATTATGAAACAGCAATGTCCTACTTGTACTTATAACCCTATAACATGCAAAAAAAAAAAAAAACTAAGAACATGTTAACATTGGTTATTTCTAAACTCAGGACAAAATTTAGAAACTATTAGGCCCAAGAGTTTTTTTGGCAGTTGTAGATGCGTAACAGATTTTGGCGGTCAAAGTAAGAAAAGGTTTGTTTTTTAAAATTTTGGTATCATATTTTAGAATTTATTTTATAGTAAATTATATGATATGATGAAAATAATGGTATCTTTAGAAAGTCCATCTAATGGCAAGAAAACGGTATATAATATGTGTGGGTACAGTAAATGAGTAAGAGGAAAATTACAGCTAAACACAAACACCGCAGAAATATAAAAAACAGCCCTGGTCCTTAACGGTAAGAAAATTGAAAAAAAACTGTCTGGTCACTAAGGGGTTAATGTGATGTGCAGTTTTCTTTTTGATGCTTATTGAAGTTTTAGAAAATCAACTTATCCTTTTTTAGTTCAGGCACAGCCAGGGACAAAATTGCAAATGAGGAGGAGTAAGAAAAAATATGGCTTCTTTTCTTCATCCTCTCTATGCTTTCTCTAGTGACCAACAGCTGCCGGGGCACTGCATTTAACAATAACTAAAAAGGGAGCCAAGATGGAGGTGGACAGTTTCATGATAGATGAGTGGATGTCTATGGTTAATTTTAGTTTTTAGATTTTTCCAACACATTTGTTACATTCAGAGGATAAGTAAACATAATATTAGAAATGGCGGGAAGTTACAATTACCCTTTACATTTGCAGTTAACATACAGCTGAAGGGACAGTACTCAAGCTTTACAGATCTTGAGAAAGCCATTTTTAAAAAACTGGACAGAGAGAAATTAACAAAAATGGACGAACAACCGCTAAATGCCCCTTATAATTGTTATTTTTATTACACTAAAAAATATATAGATTTTCTTTGACTTATAAAATAGTAGAAATTCTCTGTGCTTTAGAGCTGCAATCGTATAATGAATAATTAAATGACATACTATTTTAGGATTGCAAATGCAGACAGAAAAAAAAACATGGGAAATTACACTCTGCTTATTTATGGGTACACATTATGCAAGATTTGGCCCTAAAAAATTGCGACGAATTATAACGAGTCAAGGCATCTGTGACAATACACATACTAATAGCCCCGAGAGACAATATGCTAAAATTAACTTGGTTATAATTTAACAGTTTGCTGGTGTTTCATTATGTCCAGCACATGCACTTAGCTTTTAATTTTTTGTAGCCTAAAAAATGTGGGTATTTGAAGGTTGCAGAAAAAATACATTTATATTTTATGGGCCAAAGAGTAATGAGTGAATATACATTAATGTTAGATTAAATATTATGTACAAACAAGTTCAAATATGTGTATAAAAGTTCTAAAGTTTGTCGGTTATGCATTATACCTCTGCAGGAAGGAAGGCCTACATTTTTTTTTTGTGGGGAGGGGAATCAGGACCAATAGAAATTAAAGATGCATTCTGATTGGTTGTTTTTCTTTTTGGTAAACTAATAGTGACCAGATAAAAGAAGAAGAGGCAAAAGCATTTTAATGACAATCCACTATTACACCTTCCTAGAATAATACAAATAAAATAAGCATAATCTATATGGTATTATATATTAAATAATAGTTATACGCTATTTTTAATGATCGAGTGTTCCTTAGTAGATTAACATTTAGGGCAACCAATCCTTATGATTTCTGGTCCAAACAGATAATTCTCATAGAGAAGCATTGCGGAACTAGAGCACATGCATGGAAATTGATACACTCTAACAATCTAGTCACTGGAGATTCTAGTGCAGGGGTAGGCAACCTTTTAACAGCACTGTGCCGAAATAAGATTGTGATGTCCCGTAGCGTGCCAGCCCTATTTTTTTTAAATTCTGCTTGTGTTATTTATACTGCAGTTGCTTTGTATCGTTGTATTTGTGCGTATATGAGCTATTCTGGTGTATATGTTCACAAGTAGTTTGTGGTATCATATATAATACCTATGAATGTAGGCTGTGTATGGGGGATGCTTGTGGAATTATGTGTGTGGATGGATGTGTCATATTGTGTGTTTGGTAGTGTGTGTATTTGTGTGACTGTTTTGGGTATTGCATGTGAGAACCAGCTTGTGGGGCTGTGTGCATGTATGTGGATTAGTTAGTGGTGTTGCGTTTCTGGGTTGTTCGTATTATTTGTATGAGGGGAGGGGTATTCTGCAGCTCTGTGTATATCTAGCAGTGTGGGTGGCTTCCCTGGGTTCCAGTAGGGACCAGGCTGGCCAGGTACAGCTCAAGGACAGGAGCTGCAACAGCAGCTGCGGGTTGCTGTACTACTGTGTGGATTCACATTCACAAGTGCTGGGAGGAAGTGATCTGAGATCACTTCCTCTACGTGCTGCAATGCATAAACTGGGGATTGTCCTTCACCACCTTTTTGTATTAGCAGATATCTCAAGTTTCACTGGGACTCTTGATAGGCCAGAGCCTGTTTGGCCCTGGCAGTCTTGAGTGCCATGCATGGCACGTGCCACAGGTTGCCTACCCCTGTTTTAGTGCTTCTCACAGGAAATCATGAAGTCCAAGCATAAGCTGCTTGTAATGACCTCATACAGTGTGTAATTATGCCAAACTTAAAGTCCTTTGAAAAATCAAACAATTTAAGAAGGAAGTGCTTACTTTGTTCACAAATGTAAACAAGGAAGTTTCTCCTAAATGACAGTGTTTAACCCCTTAAGGACTGAGCCAAATGTATACGTTGGGATTAAAACAAAACGTAAACAAAAACTTGAAATTGCGCTGTATGTCTGTTCAGGCGTAATGTGCCTCTTTCATATAATGTGCACCCACACTTATTATATATCATTTTATTCAGGGGAAAAAGGGCTTTCATGTAACATCAAATATTTAGGTATGAAACAATTTAATATGAATAAAATATAAAAAAGGGGGAGAAAAGAATGTAAAAACATGTTAGTTCAACGTGACATTCTAACTGTCAATGTCATAATACTGTTTGCTTTTACTGCAATAAAATACACATATTTGTATTCAGCGATGTCTCACGTGTAAAACGTACCCCCTATGTACAGGTTTAATGGTGTTTTGGGAAGTTACAGGGTCAAATATAGCATGTTACATTTTTCAGTTTTTTTCACATTGAAATTCGCCAGATTGGTTACATTGCCTTTGAGATCATATGGTATCCCAGGAATGAGAAATACCCCCATTATGGCATACCATTTGCAAAAGTAGACAACCCAAGGTATTGCAAATGGGGTATGTCCAGTCTCTTTTAGTAGCCACTTGGTCACAAACACTGGCCAAAGTTAGTGTTAATATTTGTTTGTGTGTGAAAAATGCTAATTGCAAACTAATTTGAACGCAAATTTTGGACAGTGTTTGTGACTAAGTGGCTACTAAAAAAAACTGGACATGCCCCATTTGCAATACTTTGGGTTGTCTACTATTGCAAATGGTATGCCATCATGGGGGTAACTTTCATTCCTGGGCTACCATACGGTCTCAATGGCAACGTAACCAATCTGTCGAATTTCAATGTGAAAAAAATGAAACGCAAGCCTTATATTTGACCTGTACATGAGAGGTACTGTTATACTCAGGAGACTTCGCTGAACACATATATTAGTGTTTCAAAACAGTAAAACGTATTGCAACAATGATATCATCAGTGAAAGTGCTGTTTGTGTATGAAAAATGCAAAAAAAGGCACTTTCACTAACAATATCATCGTTGTAATACATTTTACTGTTTTGAAACACTAATATTTGTGTTCAGTGAAGTCTTCGGAGTAAAACAGTACCCCCCATGTACAGGTTTTATGGTGTCTTGGAAAGTTACAGGGTAAAATATAGTGCTAGCAAATTAAATTCCATGGACTTTTGGCCTGGGTTGTCAGGCAGGTCCCACAAATTGTAATTAATAAAATGACCTACTTATGTAAAACTATTACACAAATATATACGTAGAATTATTATAACATATGTATAGAATTAAAGGATCCTGAAGAAAGTCCGCAAGCAGGACTGAAACGTTGATCTTTTTAACAAGACTTATTAAAAGTTATATTTTATGGGAATCCGTGAGTGCAGCCTTCTATTACAGCCATTTGGATATTTGGAGACATGGTAGTGCACCCGGTCTTGTAAATTGGAGTCTGAGTGCAAGGTACAGTTGCTATATATATATATATATATATATATATATATATATATATATATATATATATATATATATATATATATATATATATATATATATATATATATATATATATATATATATTTATGTATATAAAAAACAAAATAAAAATAATCTTGCACTCCACCTATGGAACAAAAAATGTGCCTGGTGCTTGTCAGCCAAAACTATAGAAAAAATATCAAAGATAGCACTCCAAGGACTTAATAAAATGTAACTTTTATTACTTTAACTAAAACAGCGAAAAATCAACGTTTCAGCTTGATCCCCTCAAGCTTTCGTCAGGATACAAACACTTGGCTTAAAAATGCAAACAACGCATTTGAACGCCAAAGCTTAAGGGGATCGAGGATATAAACACTTAATTTAAAAAAAAATAAAAAATAAATTACAGGCAGCAGGGGGAGTACCTCTCCGTGCAGGCACTCCCCCTTTTGGCATTGCTATGGACGACTATGCCATCCATGTGATTGCGAGGTCCTTGCAAGGACCATGTGATCACATGGCCCAGGGGAGCTGAAACGGAAGGAGGGGGACTCCCTGGGCTGCCAGGTGAGTCCTCACACCGCGATCGCCGGCGACCAGGTAAGTAACCCCCCCGGCGTTTAGAGCATGGTCCCCAAGGACGACATAGCACGCCCGCCGTCCTTAAGGGGTTAAAAGGGTTAGAGACAAGGAGCAGCATCTACAAAGCAAAACCACTGCTTTAAAGGGATACTTTACTAAAGTAAATTAAGTTACCTCAAGGGGTTAAACCATTCTCAAACGGTTTTACCCCAAAGTTGCCTCTAGCGGCAATGTCCACTCCCTTCCCGGCAGTATCCAGTTTCGGAATTTTCAGGAAGCTCAGAGTGCCACTGGAAAGGGGTGCCACTGATTGGCTTAGAGCAGTCATCTGACACTCTCAGGCAATCAGTGACTCCACATCCACTAAACTGGCTTTACCGATTTCAAGCTGAGAGCATCAGCTGACCACGCTCAGCCATTCAGCAGCACCCCTGTCCGGCAGCACTTTGCACTTCCTGAATCTGACAATTCAAAAGCCGGATACCACCAGGACAGGAGTGAACAACGCCATTGAACTTTGTGCTTTAACTTCTTAAGGTAAGAGTGCCTCGAGGGGTCTCCTGGAATAATAACTTAATTTAGTTGTTAATTGTGTCCATTTAAAATTTTTTGATCTGTATTAATTTGGATTTAATTGGAAATAAATTTAAAACAAAACCACTGTTACATTATTCAGAAGTATAAATTTCACCATATTCCCAATACAGTTTACTAGATAAATGCATACACACTTTTAATATAGTAATTATTCTATTGAACCAATGTGTCCAGGTACAGGACTGTAGATAAAACATTCTACAGTCCTTTATAGTCACTAAAAAATTATTTGTTCATTCACTCGTCTATTTAAGATTTTTTACGTGGATTAATACACAGGTGTTTTTAATTTTGTTTACAAGTATATCTCTGGGAGCACTAACAGTGCAATACAGTTACAATCTTGCATTAAAATGTTTTTCACAATAATGTATTTAAATACGAATTTGCAGTTTTTATTTTTAAAATATAAAACACTTTTTTTTTTTTAAATTACATTTAATACATAACCTCTACATTATTATAGAATGCCATCTTATATTTATGTACATAATTATAGGCCACATCACTCTTGAAGAACAGTGAAAGGTCTTGGAAAGTGTATTGTTCATTTGTGAGGGAACTGCATCTCACATAATTAATATGACAATACACCCTGAGAACCTGTATATGCTCCCTATTTACGTAAATTATATGAATTCCTAGAATATCATAATGACTTTTGCTTCCTTGGTCCTGTTTGAAGAACCAAAGATATATCCCCTAGGTAATTAAAAAAGGAGCAGAATGTAAAATCAAGTCTATTTCATTAAAGAGAAGAGAGAAAAAAATTATATATATATATATATATATATATATATATATATATATATATATATATATATATATATATATATATTCTCTCTCTCTAGTGTTATGCTGCTGGGGCCGTTGTCCATCAGTTAACTAGCTCTCTCATCTCAATGCCCTACTGTATAATTAACTCAAGCTAGGATTGTTATCCAAGTAGGTTAAAAGAAGTAACAGCATAGCCACAGTTTCATTAACAGCATGATGATGAGCCGTTCCTACTGTCAGTATCCTGAGCGCACTGCCTAAAAGAGTAATCAGGAGCTGGAGATGAGCACCGTATGTTGTGTTTGCATTATAAGAGTGATTTAAGTAGGTATCAAGAGATTCATACAGTAGATCTGAAGCGAAGTCAGAATAGATCTAAAGCCAGGCAAGCCTTGATTAGGTGGATAGTTAGTGTGGAGCTATGAAGCAGAGGGCTCTTCAAAGTCCATCATGGCTTGTGCAATTAACACTAAAGATGCAACAATGGAAGAGGATTTAGCACAGAGTATAACCTTTACACTACAATCCACAGCTCAACTCAATTTAAACTGGATATCTGGGGTAATTAAAACATTTGGAAAAGAGAAAAGAAAACTACGTGAGGGGAGAATTATATAGAGTGTAAAAATATTTTCATAGGTAAAAACAAAAACAAACAGCTTGGTCAAAAGCAGATGGGGTGTAAAAAAAAATCCCCAAATAAGCATTTAAAGGGACACTACAGTCACCCAGCCCACTTCTAATCATATCTAATTGAAGTGATCCGGGTGCAACGTCCGGTCCCCCTTAGTCTTGCAATATTTACATTGCAGTACTAAGACGGCCTCCAGTGCTTGTCTACCAGACAGCCACTAGAAGTGCTTCAGGGATTTTACCGGACTCCAGGTCACCTAATGGACGCTGGACGTCATCACGATCTGCATGGGGACACCTAGCATCAGTAATATCCTCATAGGAAAGCATTGGAGCAATGCTTTCCTATGGGTAGGGCCTGTATTCCTGACACTATAGTGTTTCTTTAAACTTCTCTATCAGTCAGCAAACACAAAAACAAACACAACCTCTGAACACCAGTGGATTGTTGGGACGATCTTAAAGGACAACTGCCATAACATTTTTACTTAAAGGGACACTATAGTCACCTGAACAACTTTAGCTTAATGAAGCAGTTTTGGTGTATAGAACATGCCCCTGCAGCCTCACTGCTCAATCCTCTGCCATTTAGGAGTTAAATCCCTTTGTTTATGAACCCTAGTCACACCTCCCTGCATGTGACTTGCACAGCCTTCCGTAAACACTTCCTGTAAAGAGAGCCCTATTTAGGCTTTCTTTATTGCAAGTTCTGTTTAATTAAGATTTTCTTATCCCCTGCTATGTTAATAGCTTGCTAGACCCTGCAAGAGCCTCCTGTATGTGATTAAAGTTCAATTTAGAGATTGAGATACAATTATTTAAGGTAAATTGCATCTGTTTGAAAGTGAAACCATTTTTTTTTTATGCAGGCTCTGTCAATCATAGCCTGGGAAGGCGTGGCTAGGGCTGCATAAACAGAAACAAATTGATTTAACTCCTAAATGACAGTGAATTGAGCAGTGAAATTGCAGGGGAATGATCTCTACACTAAAACTGCTTTATTTAGCTAAAGTAATTTAGGTGACTATAGTGTTCCTTTAATGATAAAAAAAAATACATTTCATTAAGTTAAGTTAAATGTCGTTTTTTTAAATAAGGTGTATTGATTTTTATGAGAAAATCTCACTTTTTCTCTGCCTGAGCACACGTCAGACGCTTCTGTTTTCTGGCCAATGGCTGCTTAACCTAACTTGTCTTCTGCTGTGAGTGTTATATATGAAACTGGCAAGTTAGGTCGGGCAGATAGCAATTGAGTCGGACACTTTAAAAAAATAAAAATAGTCAAACATACATAATGTTTTGATATTACTAAATCGCATTAAATGTAATCAGCATTTAAAAAAAATAGAAAGTCAAAATTTGATGACAGTTGTCCTAAAAGTACACAGTAATGGCAAACTAAATTGAAGTTTCAAAAGCGGAGTTCTGTGATAAAACATACATTCACATTAGAGACATACTCAATTGTGGAAAATGTATAAACATATCATTAACAAAAAAGACGCCAGAGGCCTGTGCACAAGATGACCGCTGTACTTTTTAAATTTTGCCCCTGTACCTATTAGCAGCAACTTTACAAATCTAACCACTGTTTCAACTTTAGCATAAACAAAAGTGGTGTCATCTTCTAGAATGACAAATACCAAGCGTCAGATCTCAAGTTTGCAGGTGAGCATTTTATATCAAAAATCCTCCACTTGTGTATTTTCCTAATCTGTCTTCTGTCATAGTATTAAGCAAAAGAAAAAGCTTCTATCTGGAGATGAGAAGTCTTTACTCTAAATATAGACACAGGGCTCTAACCTCTTGAGAGACAGTTTAAAGGGATTCTAAATGCACCAAGACCACTTCATCTCAATGAAGTTGCCTTAGTGCCATGCCCCATCCATCCCTCCCCCCCCCCCTTTAACATTCTGTCCTGAAAGAATGGCAATGTTCTCATTGCAATGTTAACCTGCCTCTAGAGACTTACCATAAAGATGAGAGAACATGAACACTATAATACATGATCTTAAAAATATACTTTAGATATAATCTTTCAAAAGGTTGAATTAAATATCCATAACCTCTGTGTAAATCAGGAAGAGTTTCAAAGTTTGTGTGTAACTACTAAGATCAGAGGGATGATGCCAGAGGCACTACAAGATTGATTAATGGATCATTAATCACAGAAAATGATTTTTTTTTTCTTTTATTCACCACACACATGGCTTATATGTTTATGGTTTAATCATCATCACTCATCACACCTATTACAGGTGGGTGTGGGGCTTTAGAGGGTTGTTCTCAAAGGCACATTTTTTAGAACATTTTTTGAGTTGATTGCTTAGTGAACTTTCTCCTTTTGTCCTTCATACCAAGGTGAGTGATACGAATTTTGATACCCTCTTTTTGGCTAATATTTTGAGGATTTTCTCCCTTTGTCCTTCTTATCAAGGGAAGTGATACTATGTTGATACATTGCTACAGGCTTTCTTTTGAATAGGATATTATTACTATCCATGAGTCTAGTTTGATCTTTCATGCATCGATCTTCATCCCCTACTCTTAGCATCACACCTTCAATGTGGTAGAGTGATTTTCCCAGTTTAGGATTTCTCTGTGTTTTTTCATTCAATTACAAGATATTGATTGGTTCAGACATACATTCACTTTCTTCTTTGTAGTTGAGATATTAATGATTTAACCTATATATATATATATATATATATATATATATATATATATATATATATATTATATTAACACTGAGTTTATGGCTATCTAGATATAATCCTTTTAAAGGATTTAATTAATCTCTATATTTTATATATTTCATGGCTGGTATCTATGTGTTCATGTCCTCTTTATGGGAATGCCTGTTAATTAGGGGTTACCCCCCCAATAGTCCTCCTTCCAGCCTGACACACTCTCCCTATCTCTTTATCCATAAAGGTGAAGTGTCTCTGGAGGCGGTCATACCGACAGAAACTAAAGGCACTTCCATCAGAGTAGAATTCCACTATTTCAATCACATATGATTGGTGCAGTGTGGCCTTTTGCGGTTCCTACACACTAGCCTCTCAATGTCGCTTATAGGAAAGCATTGTATTGGCTGAGATTATCAAAAGGGAGGAGTGGAAAGCCAGAGACCAGCACTGTGAGGGATAAAAAGTAATTAAAACTGACCTTTTTAAGTCTTGCAGTGACTAGACTAAACAGTGACTAGAGCACTATAGCTTTAGGAATATACATTTGTATTCCTAACGCTATAGTGTTCCTTTAAATTCTCTGTGTGTGTGTCTGCATTTGTTACACAGAATATTAGTACATTACAACAGACATTGCATTTTAGCCACTTTTTTTTTATCTTCTTGGGGCACTAATGAATTAGAAGGAATAAGAAAAAAAAGTTATATATCCTTGGAATTTGTAACTTAATTAACAAGAAAAAAGTGCAACCGAGAGCTTGAAATCTTTCTTGACAAAAATGAGCAATTATTTTGGATTTGGGACTTGATATAGTAGTTACAGTGCCAGGATTTCCCAAGTACTCTCTCACTTTGAAGAGTCAAACCATGTCTCTGCTTCTACAGGCTGTAAAAAAGTTATAAATCATAAAAGGTAGAATTTCAATCCAAATCAGCAGATCAAAAATATTTTGTGGGTGTCGGGGCCTAACCAGCATGGTCGACAGACGACAATCTAAGCAATACATGGTACAAATTAAGGTGCAACCCCCAAAACAGCAACCAACGAGATTACATACCACAACTAGCCGATGGAGAACCCTCTCAAGCGACTCCAGAGTCTCGCCCACCAACCCAAAGCCAGGACCAGTTTTTGCGGCCTACTCAACTGGTGGATCCCACGGGGGAAGGAAACGGCCGATCCTCCACCCTGGGGCCACCGGGCTAACCCCTGTTCATAGGCCTAAAGCAACAGTTAAGCATGTATATGACTATTATAGTAACAGGTATATCAGCACTAGCGAGTTTCACATTACTTATATGATCGACCATATTTAAACAACTCTTGCAAGCAAAATCTTGAATGACTCAACTCTACATATGTTCATGCAAACGTTCAGCATGATTCTTATCTTACCGAATGTTTATTATCATATAAATTTGTGCATGTTCACTACACTACCCCAATTGTAAAGCTCGATATAATGCCAGAGGATTGCTGCTGGGGTACCCCAGGCTTGTATGTACCTACCTTGTGCACTGCAAAAAATATAAATTAAAAAATAAATAAATAAAATAAAATATATATTTTGCCACAATTCAGCAAGATGTCACAAAGCAAGCATTTTTATTATTAATTTAATTTACAATTCTGCAATGGTAAGAAAATTGTAACAAAACAATATTTCAGCTCCAATAGTAATATGTATTTTGAAAAGAGGTTTAAATATGTCCACCTGTCACATTTGGTTTTTGGGTGACTATTTTGTTCTTTAAAACTCCTATACTTTCACTTACGTATGATCAAATGCTTTACATGCAGTAAAACAATATCTAATCATTTACAATTTTATCATGATGTAGGATATACAGCTTTGCAGCAGAATATTGGCATTAGTAACGTACTTAAGATATGTGTAGGTGCGGTTTTTCGTATATTTCTGCAAGGTAATACCACACAATCAATGAAAACTGGAAAAAAAAACACTTGAAATGATCTAAATAAAAAGTCAAATATGTTTTATTTTCCATTACATCAAATAAAAATAAATAAAGCTGTAATGCTGCTGACATAAGCTTTAATATTGACATATTACCAAGAAAATTACTCAGAGGAGCGCTCGCTAAATCAGGTTTATTTAAATAAATATGCAATGCGTTTTAAAAGCTGGCATATGAGTTTGGCCTTTTATGACTTATTTTATTTCAATTTTGTTGTTTGCATAATGCATACTACATTCTGAAGAAAGCAGCAGCATGCAGATCAGAAATGTGTCAAAAATTAAAACAAAACCAATGTGTGGCGAGAAAGAGTGTATGCATGCGAGCGTGGCAAAATATTCACTATTTTTTCCTGAAAGTAGGCATGCATTAGTATCTGGTTAGAAAACTGCAACTGGTTAATTATTGTTATACATTTATTTAGAGTTGCCAATATTTTACAGGATTGCACATTAATATACCAAAACATCAGATGTGATTTTGCACCAGGTGTAGTTTTAGCACATATTGGAATTCTTCAGACAATCACAGGAAAAACAGGAGATGCAATTGTGACGGTGCCCACCATACAGAGACTTACTATACGGACACTTGCGTTGCTACCTAGACTATCCTACTGATTTATGGAGAATCAAGGAGGTTGCAGTCATTGCGGAGTTCTGAGTTGAGGGAAACTCAGCCAGGTTCCCACCTGCCAAAAAAGGCCCAGCCCAATTTATTTCATGAAAACTTGGGTGGACTCTAAATGGAAGGTTAAAGGAACAATATAATAGCGTTAGGAATACAAATATGTATTTCTAACGCTATCGAGCTCTAGTCACCCATTATGTGACTAAGGCCCCGTTCCACGTCGAATAAATGGTTAATTAACCATTTATTTGCTTACCTTAATCCAGCACCGGGCTCCCTCGGCACTGGTGACCTCTCCTCCATCAACGTCAGCTCCTGAGTGGAGCCGAATGCGTGCCCAAAGGCGTGTGCGTATTCAAACCCGCCCATAGGAAAGCATTAGTCAGTTGCTTCCCTATGGAGATCTTTTTTGACGCTGAAGGTCCGTGAGGACGTCCAGCGTCAAATAAGTGTGATTTACTCAATGTAAATCGCGGAAGCGGCCTCTAGTGGCTGTCAGGGAGACAGCCAATAGAGGCTGGATTAACCCTGCAGTGTAAACATAGCGGCTTCTCTGAAACGGCTATGTTTTCAGCTGCAGGGTTAAAACTAGGGGAACAGCAGCTAGACCACTTAATTGAGCTAAAGTGGTCTGGGTGCCTATAGTGGTCCTTTAAGAGAAACTAGCCCCAAAGAAGTGATTAGGTTATTCAGTCTAAAAATGATGTAGTACACACCTATCTTCCAATATGTTGCATCATCATCCCTCACCAATGTGTAGTACATGGTTGCTATTCCTCACACAAAAGTGAATGTTAACTTTTCTTATGTGTGCCAAATTACCATGTTCACTTTCATCACTTGGTCCTACAAATCAGAATTCTTGCAAGATTCCCAAAGTAGTTTAAGCCTGAGCCCAAAAAGTTGAACTTGAGGGCCCATCCCAAAAAGCACCATTCGTGTCCCCTCTTAAACTCCAAACTGAAATGAAACCGTAAGGCCTTGCCTTTCTTTGAGTTTATTTCTGCCCCAAGGACATTATCCCCTAAACCTCCCCCTCCTTCTTTAACAGCCACGCTAATTTCAAGTCTTCTTGGGAATAATTGGAATTTTATTAAAAACAAAATTGTGATGTGGTGAATAGTGAAAACATAAATACACTAGACTAGAGGCTAGATTTGACCTGTGTCTTTTTTTTTTTTTTTTTAAATCTAATAGCATTGAAAAGTAAGAGTTATGAACACACCAACAGATTGCACACAATTTATAATTATGTTCCAAAAGAGAAGGACATGTTAAAAATGACTAAACACCAGACATATTGGCCAAAAATAAATAGTGGGGGTTATTATAAATACTTCCCTACATGCAGGAGAAGAAGAAGGGAAGTAGGTGGGAGTAAAATAGTTCAAATTTAAGTTTAGTAATTTTCTCTGGATGCACACCCCCTTAATGTGCTGTATACTTGTGCATTCTGATACTTCCTGCAAATACCTAGAATTTCAAAATATTACATCAAAACAATTTAAATACTTATTTCCAATATATAATTTAATTCACAGTTTGAGAACGGAATGGTTTCCAATTACTCAGACTGATCACGACAACACAATATTCCACAAGCAGTGTTCTAAATAACTATGTGCAAGGCCTATTTCCTTTCTCTCTGAAACCAACACAAGCAAGGACAACAATATATTTTTTAAATTTTTCTTTAAAATCAGCCATTTCTTTTTTTATTGTGTAATCATGTAGAAGAGCGAACAAAACAGAAAAGCCCAGGTTTAAATAAGACAGTTAAATAAATGGAGAGGTTTAAATGCTCTTTGCATGTTAAAACAGCTCACACAATGCAATTAATAATTCACAGCCCTGAAACTTCACATGTGCGGAGCACTGTAAGCAGACCACTGGCATTTTCACTTCAAATTTGTACAGTCTTTAGTCAGCATGCTTCATCTACATTTCTAACACCTGCTTCAGTCACTCGTGAAGTGCACAGCACCAAATTTCCTTTCATCTTTATACTGTCCATCTACAACACGTACACAAAAAAAAATTATGCAGGGGAGCATAATTATTTAGCTCTCATTCTCTGACATGGGTCCAGTTGCTGAAATATTTTGATCATTTCTTGAAAGAAATCGGATATTCAGTTGGATAATAGCTAAAACACATACCTTTTATCTTTCCGCAATCAATTGTGTAATAACCTTTCTTAGCAGGGCCGGCATTAATTTTACATGGCTGGAGCCTCGTACATCGAACTGTGTGATTATTTGAATAAAAATGATTTGATTTCCCCTCCTCCCCCCAGACACACTATGTGTGCTTACTCTTGCCACAGCAGTCGGTATGCACACTGTATATAGTTGGAGTAACTGTCTGGTGTGCCAATGAAGTTTTTAAAATCCATTTGTTTAATTTGCAGAAATTAGCCAGCTGTATATGGAAGGTGTCTAAAGCAGGTGAATGTCCACAGATTCACCTTCAGAAAATTGGCAATGGTCATTTCCTAGATTATAGAGTATTAGGTTTACGTTTACCTATACTTAAAGATAAATGTGTGTGAAAAAGTTTGAAAAAATTTAATTAAATATAGAACTCTACAATCTATCTTCTTTAATTTTTCTTTATCCAATAACTGGGTGCTTCCATCTTAACTCCATGTCAATCATTCTTAAACGCTTTGTCCTTTACACCTTTGATTAAGCATTTGTTCATTGGGGTATATCTAAAAACAGACTACAAAACCGGCTTTGCCTTTGCAAGTACTTCCCTTCTAACCCAGCCCAGACTTTCTGTGGCTGTCCAATCACAGACTTACCAATGGAGCTCAATGAGAAGAAGTCTTTACAAGGCAGATGCTGTGAACAATTGTTGCCTCTTGAGTTTAGCAACCCGGAAGTAACAGGACATGATGTAACCTCTACTCTGTCTTATGTATTTCACAAGAAGGAGATCAAAAAAGAAGAATGAATTTAGAAAGAGGAAGATAAGAGGAACACATTGGAGTAAGGTAAGTTTGTGTTGACAGAGCCGCTTTAAAAGGGCAGTTTTGACAAACTGCAGAACAGCACAAACACTTTAGAACTTGATCCTACCCGGTTCCCTCTTGTGGTCCACCAACTCTCTACATATATGCTAGAATCAGGGTATTTATACATCTATATAGATTGAGGCTTCTTGTTTGGCATGCTCCTTCCAGGATGTGCTTAAAACAACACTCCAAACACTAGAACCACTGTAGTCATTATTATGCTAGGAGTACCCTAGTGTCCTCTCAAAACACTGAACACCTTTCCTGGTATCTCCTGGGCAGTGGCCATCTCCTATAGGAGAGCTGAAAGCTCTCCGTGGCGAGGGCGCGCAAAGTGTAAACTCTCCCTGCTCAGCTCCCCGCAGTGATGCCGGGAGCCGGAATATGACGTCACTCCGGCTCCCAGCCTCACTGTGGCGCACAAGGGAGCTGAGCTGAGCAGGGAGAGTTAACACTCTGTGCTCCCTCACTGCCTGTCCGCTCCCCTGCCAGGCTGCCTGGCCAGCAGCCCCACTAGACCCCAGGTAAGAAAACAACCCAGTGTGTCTGTGTGTGTGGATATATGTATGTGTGTGTGTATATAGGTGTATGGCTGTGTGTGTGTATATAGGTGTATGGCTGTGTGTGTGTGTGATATATATATATATATATATATATATGTGTGTATGGCTGTGTGTGTGTATATATATATATATATATGTATAGGTATAGGTGTATGGCTGTGTGTGTATAGGTGTATGGCTGTGTGTGTATAGGTGTATGGCTGTGTCTGCGTGTGTGTGGCTGTGTCTGCGTGTGTGTGGCTGTGTCTGCGTGTGTGTGGCTGTGTCTGCGTGTGTGTGGCTGTGTCTGCGTGTGTGTGGCTGTGTCTGCGTGTGTGTGGCTGTGTCTGCGTGTGTGTGGCTGTGTCTGCATGTGTGTGGCTGTGTCTGCATGTGTGTGGCTGTGTCTGCATGTGTGTGGCTGTGTCTGCATGTGTGTGGCTGTGTCTGCGTGTATGATTCTGTGTGTCTGTCAGTATGTGTATATGTGTCAGTGAGTGTGTGTGTGTGAGGGTTTAAAAGAGTAACGGGAGGAGCTTTTTTTAAGGTGCGAATGGGGCCATTGGGGGGGGCTGGAGTTTAGTAGACGAGGGGGGGGGGGGAGGGCTGGAGTTTAGTAGACGAGGGGGGGGGGCTGGAGTTTAGTAGAGGGGGTGAAAAGTTACGTTTTTTTTGCGGCCCACATAAACAAACCTTGTTTATTTGGCCCTGGCTAGCCTTTGAGTTTGACATGCTTGGTCTACATGCACTCCAAACCAGTGGCAGGCATTCTTTTAGTATTCTAGATGACCATTAGAATCAATGCATACATTGCAGTTCAGACAGTAAGAAGCTCTTGCAATAAGTGTTCATTAAATAGTTCATATTACTGAGAATCTGCTACAATTATTTTCAAATGAGCTGCTAGGTGGCAGTGCTGGTTTAAACAGGAGACCCAAACGTATTGTGTCAAAAATGTGCAGCATTTAATGAATCAGTAAAACCCAATAAAGATGCATTAATGAGAGCTAAAATAAGACAGTTCAGCTAATATTGAGATCACAGCATTTAATGTGTTTTGTATTCTTTATAATTTCAATCAAAATATATCTGGGTTTTGGAATGGATGCTTTGAAACAGCACAGATTTCAATTGTTTATAGTTTAATAATGTCCGAACAAACTTTGCTTAGATGCAAGTTTAAACACATGGATAGAAACTTAAATTCCTTTTTTTAAAGGAACACTCTAGGGTCAGGAACACAAACCTGTTAAAACAACCATCTAGGCCCCCTGCTCCCCCATGCCTCCCTAAATATAGTAACATCTTACTTGCATTCAAGTCTGTAGCTCCTGGCTCTGCCTGCTCACATCATCAGAAGTGGTGGTATGAGCCAATCACAATGCTTCCCCATAGGATTGGCTGAGACTGTCAAGGAGGCAGATCAGGAGCAGAGGCAGCACAAGGAAACACGTTTAGCAGCCATCTGAGGAGTGGCCATTGGAGTTATCACTAGGTTGTAATGTAAACACTGCCTTTTCTTTGAAAATACAGTGTTAACAGCAAAGAGCCTGAAGGGAATGATTTTACTCACCCGAACAAATGCAATAAGCTGCAGTTGTTCTGGTGACTATAGTGACCCTTTAAGGTAAAACTATCTCTTTACTGGAAGTGACAAACTCCTTGTTTCCTCACCCTAGAATTAATCATTGCATTTGCAGGGAAAACCAGCACAAATTAACAAATGCTCATCATTCTACCAAAGTGCTGTAAGCATGCAGGTGTCAGAGGGGGTTCATTTCATTTAGATGGCATGCTAGAAACATGACATGACAGCCAGGCATGCAGTGTACATTTTAATATTTAAATAAAGAACAGAATGCATTTTTAAGCACACAATATAGCTACCGTTTACTAATCAAATTATGTTGTGCAAAAACACAAATGTGGTAGTTCCACTTTAAGAGTCTCAGTTAGAAAGCCAGCTTAGATTTTTGCAGGATGCAAGGTAGCCCATAAGATAGATAGATAGATATGCATATATATAGATGTAAAATAGATTACATTTGTATCTTGTAACTAGGGATCGACCTATATTGATTTTTTTAGAGCAGATACCGATAATCTGTGAACTTTCAGGCCGATAGCCGATAACTTACCGATATTCTGTACATTTACCATTTTAAAAACACAAACAATTTCAACACAAATCTACTGTTAACTGAACATGTTTTTGCTAAATTTTATTTTTATTAAGGTAAATGCACAAAATATACATGCCAGTCAGATTTTTTTTAATGTTTTCTAGAATATGTGTGTGTAGTGGATGCAGTGAGAATATTTGATTAGTGAATGCAGTGTGTGTATAGTGGATGCAGAGCGCGTGTTTGTGTAGTGTGTGTATAGTGAATGCAATGTGTATAGTGTGTATGTGTGTATAGTGAATGCAGTGTGTTTGTTTGTGTAGTTATGTAATGTGTGTAAAATGAGGGGGAGGGGCATTTTTATTTTAAAATATTTAATTATTTTTATTTTTTTTTGGTCCTGCCTCCCTGCTTCTTACCAGGGATGGGGATATGGTATTCCCTGGTGGTCCTGTGGAATGGACTGTGCAGTGGGGGCCAGCAGCAAGCTCTTACTTACCTTCCCAGCAGCTCCCTTCAGCTACCCTGTCTAAATCTCGCAGCCAGCGTGCCGCGTGGGGTGTTGCCATGGTAACGCTCTGCGCCTGCGGTACTCGTGAGAGTTAGACAGGGGAGCGGAAGGGAGCTGCTGGGAAGATAAGAGCTTGCTGCGTTCCCTCCAGGACCACTGGGCTTGTCATGGGCCCAGCAGTCCTGGTATGTATTATCGGCAATATCGGTATCTCTAACGGTTGCTACCGATAATCGGTCGATCCCTGCTTATAACACTTTTTTTTATTGGACTAACAGAATTTTGTAATGACAAGCTTTCGAGAAAACCTCCCTTTCTTAAGTCTAAAGCATTTCTGAGCAAAAACATAGAATTCAAATTTGAGTTGTGATACAGGGGTTAAAGCGACATTAGTGCAGATAAGACACAGGTTTCATAGAAAATAGACACCATTCTCATAGAGGGTCATACATATCTTGTGTGAAGATTTTAACACACACACACTTACAAAAAAAAAAAAAGATTAAAAAACATTTTGTTTAAACTATAAAAATTCAATTTAGTGCACATAATGAAAATGTGAGTTGACCTAATTTACTGGCTGGTCAGTAAAGATTTCTAATAATTCAATTATTCTAAATAAAATGAATCACAATTAAAACATATATATTATTAGATTTGGAAGTTGCTGGTCTTTCAAGTAATCGAATTCATGTCAGAAATTTGCAAGAAAAATGGATGCCCTGACTAATGTGTTTGCATCTGGCACAGATCCTGTCAAGCTCTATAAAACCACTAGCTCCCACGAAACCTGAAGCAACACGGGGACCGGCAAATAATATGTTTAATCTAAGGCTCAAATAAGCAAAAAAACAACAAAAAAAAAACAAAAAAACGCGCACACACACAAAATCAACCAGCAAAGTAAATTATCAACTAAATAATGAAACTTTTGAGGAATTGTAATGCTAATAACAATACATTTATTTCAGAGCAATATTAAACTTTATGCCTTACATTAGAATTGTAAACAATATCACCTCCATATTACTTGTGTTGGCTGCACTAATGCCATATAAAACATTTGGCATGGTCATCTATAAAACTATTCCACTGTGCCATATTTTCTCATAACCTCTACTGTAGAGCTGAAATGTTGTTCAATACTTTTATAAACCATTTTTTCTGCAGTCTATCAGTCTTACAATGTGTTGTAAATTGTGTGTGTGTGTGTATATATATATATATATATATATATATATATATATATATATATATATATATATATATATGTGTGTGTGTGTGTGTGTATTACACAAACAAAATATCTAGATAGACAGCAATAAAAGTGTGCTGCAAAGTAAATGTAATATGACAGTAATTCAATATCTGATGATGGTGTGAATCATGTGGTCCCTAACCTGCAGTACAGCAAACTACTATGTTCCATAATTATGGGAGTCACACTCATGGACTGCTAAACCAATTATCTTTGGTAAATGTCCAATATAAAAAAATGAAAAAAAATAAAACAAACATTCACCAAAAAAAAAAAAAAGCCTCCTAGTGCCCCCCTCCCCCCCCCTCCCAAGCCGTGCGAGTGGGGGATATTAAATTGAAGGGGCCCTCGCATCCCCCCCGACCCCTACCAATGAGCGGCGGCTGGGGGCCCTAAAAGCAAATGGGGGGACCCATTATCCTCCCCCCCATGAACGGCAGGTGGGGGCCCTAAATTACAATAAAGGGGGGGCCTACTGTCCTCCCACCGCCCCCCCCAATGAGCGGTGGGTGGGGGCCCTAAATGAAAATGGCGGGAGGAGGGGGTGGACCTGTTATTTATTTAATAAATTCCTACCTACCCCCCTAACCCTAAAAATAGTGAGGGGGGGGGGGGGGGGAACAATAAAACTAAATACCTGTAAATAAAACAAACTTACCATTTGAGGTCTTCCTTTTTCTAAAAAAAAAACTTTTTTCAGCCCCAAAAAAGATCAAATAAAAATCCATAATACCCGTCGAGCTTTGAAAATAAAACATAAAAACCAGAAGAAAAAAAAAATCCAGGCGGTTTAAAAAAAAAAAAAAAAATCCATCTTCACCCATTGAGGGCACGGCGCAGACTGAGCTCCGTAGGACAGGGAAAGACTGAGAAAACCTTGCCATGCCCCACAATTAGGCTCAGAGCGCTCTGATTGGTTGGTTTAAGCCAGCCAGGGTGCTCTGAAGGGTAAATGAAGAGACTGACAGGTAAGTCTCTAAATGTACCTGTCACAACACTCAGATTGGTTCTTTGGAATTTTCCATGCTGTGTAATTTGACTCATAACACTGTGATTGGTTGCTTTTCAAACTGAAAGCAACCAATCAGAGGGTTAAGAGTCAAATAACTAGGTTTTTGTTTTTTGTTTTTGTTTTTTTACAACAGTGAGCAGTCACAGACATGCCCCTACTCGCAATATAGCAAGTAGGGACAGAATTTACTAATACCAAGTAATATTTACATAGCATTAGTAAATTTGGATGAAATAACAATTTTGGTGGATAGCTCCCTGATACTTTGGGAATTAGGGATTTATCTACTAAGCTACTGTATTCAAATGAAATTCCGATCCGAACAAAGTCCCGAATTGCGTCCTAACACAAATAGAGAAACTGTTCTCATTCTGTTAGGACGAAATTTGGTAGTTTCGACAGCGTTGTGTCTAAGTGACAGGACGTTCAGGAATACTGGCAGGAAGCATCGCAAGATCACTGAGGAAAGGTAAGAATTGTGGGAAAATTTCTCTGACCACAGGAAATAAGGCACACTTTGTTCCTCCGCTGGTCAGGGATGGCCATGCATAGGAAACCTCCATAAGACAAAGACAAAAGTTTGTCTTATGTTTTGAAGAGAACTAGAGAAGACCGGAAGAAATATAGAACAGATCCTGACAGAGGGAGAGAAGAGGAATCGATTGGGGAAAGATAAGTTCGGCATGACAGTGCTGCTTTAAGCTTAATGAAGCAGGTTTGGTGTATAGATCATGCCCCTACAGTCAAGCTGCTTACTTCCTAGCTATTTAGCAGTGAATTCCCTTTTGTTTCCGTTTACGCAACACTAGCCACACTTGCTCTGGTTGTGCTTACACAGCCATCATGAAAGAAAAAAAAAAAAAAAAAATCTAATTTTTAATCAGATCTTTCAGCTCGGTGTGTTTACTTTAAATAAAAACTTCTCATCACACACTTGGTATTGCTGCAGGCTTCACCAGACTATTGCCAGGGCTGGAGTTAAGATAAAGTTTCAAAATTAACTCTTTCCAGGAAGGCTATGTAAGTCACATCCAAGGGATGCATGGTTTGGGATACATAAAGTGATTTAACTCCTAAACGGCAGAGAATTGAGCAGTGAGACTGCAGGGAATTAGATATATATACCAAAACCGCTTTATTAAGCTAAAGTTGTTTTGGTGCATAGAATATTTATAGGATGCAGCACTGTTTTTTTAACTTATCCTAATGATTATACTCCTCCATTGCCATTTGCCTTTCTTTATATTTGTTATTTTTTGCACCATATCTCACCATAATCAAATGTGTGAAAAGACGCTCCTCAATTACTTTTTAAGAAGCTGCACAATCCCTAAGGGCTGTGTCTTTACTCAGTGTTCTTGTTGATATATTGCTTTTAGAGACACCCTGTATTATTATTAGAAATATTCAATATATTGACTCTCCAATTTTACCGTACGATCGATCACTTAATTTTAAATTTGTCTATTTGTTTACGATTTAACAGTGATCTACTGGTTATACATTCCCTATTTCTCCATATAACTAACAGGGCTATTCACTAAAGTCCAAATGGTGCCATACTGTAATGCGAAAAAAAAAACATTCACTGCTGTATAGGGCCATTCGGTCTGCAAAATCCAGACACTGTTCACAGAATTCAACAACGTCTGGATTTTGTAATTCAGGCGACAAACAGACCTTAATTTGGACTGGATTTCAGCTGGATCAAATGCCGCCAGGCAGGCAAAATCCAGACGAATGCTGTAAATTCAGGCCCAAGGCTCCTACTACAGGCACAGATTTAAATAACAAAAATCCGAACCATTTGCCCCCTGGCAGTATACGCGCACACAGTCACCTAGAAGCATAAACAGGCACAGGTACCCATAGAGAGGCATACAACTAGAGACATCCACACAAAATATACATATTTTTTTTCTCCCTAACTTGTTGTGCTCGGCTAGGAGTGAAAGTGGACCTCGATTCGTATTTTTTGCAGGGCCAGCCCTGCATTTCTATTCTCCAAATACATGTTGTAATGCCAACATCCTGCTCACCCTCCCAGTCTACTTGTTGAATCTCCAGGCACACCTAAGGTTTCTTCTAAAATGCAATCTTTATTTGAAATAAGGAAGTGGAGACAATGTTTCCCCTCTTATCTGAGCCTTTATCAAGTCTTGATAAAGGACTTGATAAAGGCTCAGATTGGAGCCCAAAATGTTTTAGAAGAAACCTCAGGTGTGCCTGAATATTTCTTTTTTTCATTTGATGTCTTCAGGGATTGACCATCCCTTACTGGAGTGCCCTGCAGGAAGCATTTACCCATTTTTTACTGTGTGCATTTTACTCTTGTTTTTTGTTATTTTGCATACTACTTGATGAATATCGGCCAGGAGAAAAAAGCATCACGAAAGCATCACAACAACATCACAAAACATTCACCACATCTCTTTTTGAGGTGGCCTAATGGTCTGCTTCCACTGACAGCCAAGATTGAACATAGAGACCATGAAGGATAGCACCACCGAGAAAAAAATAAATAAAATAAATCTGAGCTTGACACCCATATATATTCTTTTTTTAGGGCTCGACCGATTATCGGACGATATTTGTTATTTTCGGCAATATCGGTATCGGCCAATAGAGATACCGATATTGCCAATAATACATAACAGGACCGCCGGGCCCATTATAAGCCCGGCAGTCCTGGAGGGCCCGCATCAAGCGCTTACTTACCTTCCCTTCAGCTCCCAGTCTAAATCTAGTGAGTCTCACGGCCGTCAGAGCGTTGCCATGGGCCCCCACTGCACATTCCATGCCACCGGACCACCAGGGAAATCTATATTCCCCCTCCCTGTCCAGGTAACAAGCAGGGAGGAGGGACTATAATAGGGAGGGAAAATAATATACATTTTTTTAAATTAAATAAAAAAAATGCCCTCCCCCAAAATTACATACCTACAGAAACACACACAAGCACAGACTGCATTATATATACACACACACTACACAAACACACTGTGTATACTGAATGCAGTGTGTAGTGTGTTTATATAATGCACACTACACAAACACACTGCGTTATATACACACTGCATTTAGTATATCTACACACACACACACACACACACACAGCATTCACTTTACGCCCACTACACACACACACAGCATTCACTTTACGCCCACTACACACACACTGCATTCACTTTACGCCCACTACACACACACTGCATTCACTTTACGCCCACTACACACACACTGCATTCACTTTACACACACACTGCATTCACTTTACACACACACTGCATTCACTTTACACACACACACTGCATTCACTTTACACACACACACTGCATTCACTTTACACACACACCACACACTGCATTCACTTTACACACACACCACACACTGCATTCACTTTACACACACACCACACACTGCATTCACTTTACACACACACCACACACTGCATTCACTTTACACACACACCACACACTGCATTCACTTTACACACACACCACACACTGCATTCACTTTACACACACACCACACACTGCATTCACTTTACACACACACCACACACTGCATTCACTTTACACACACACCACACACTGCATTCACTTTACACACACACCACACACTGCATTCACTTTACACACACACCACACACTGCATTCACTTTACACACACACCACACACTGCATTCACTTTACACACACACCACACACTGCATTCACTTTACACACACACCACACACTGCATTCACTTTACACACACACCACACACTGCATTCACTTTACACACACACCACACACTGCATTCACTTTACACACACACCACACACTGCATTCACTTTACACACACACCACACACTGCATTCACTTTACACACACTGCATTCACTTTACACACACACCACACACTGCATTCACTTTACACACACTGCATTCACTTTACACACACTGCATTCACTTTACACACACACCACACACTGCATTCACTATACACACACACACCACACACTGCATTCACTATACACACACACACCACACACTGCATTCACTATACACACACACACCACACACTGCATTCACTATACACACACACACCACACACTGCATTCACTATACACACACACACACCACACACTGCATTCACTATACACACACACCACACACTGCATTCACTATATACACACACCACACACTGCATTCACTATACACACACACACACTGCATTCACTATACACACACACACACCACACACTGCATTCACTATACACACACACACACTGCATTCACTATACACACACACACACCACACACTGCATTCACTATACACACACACACACCACACACTGCATTCACTATACACACACACACACCACACACTGCATTCACTATACACACACACCACACACTGCATTCACTATACACACACACACACCACACACTGCATTCACTATACACACACACACTGCATTCACTATACACACACACACTGCATTCACTATACACACACACACTGCATTCACTATACACACACACACTGCATTCACTATACACACACACACTGCATTCACTATACACACACACACTGCATTCACTATACACACACACACTGCATTCACTATACACACACACACTGCATTCACTATACACACACACACTGCATTCACTATACACACACACTGCATTCACTATACACACACACTGCATTCACTATATACACACACACACTGCATTCACTATATACACACACACACACTGCATTCACTATATACACACACACACTGCATTCACTATATACACACACACACTGCATTCACTATATACACACACACACTGCATTCACTATATACACACACACACTGCATTCACTATATACACACACACACACACACACACCACACAAACACACACACCACACAAACACACACACCACACAAACACACACACCGCATTCATTATATACACACTACACAAACACTGCATTCACTATACACACTACACAAACACACTCTACATTCATTATATACACACTACACAAATACACACTGCATCCACTACACACACACACTACACAAACACACACAGCGCCCCTGTCTAAACCCACTGCATCCACTACACGTGGCATGTATATTTTGTGCATTTACCTTTGGAAATATTTAATTTTTTCAAAATGGTAAATGTACAGAATATCGATAAGTTATCGGCTATCAGCCTGAAAGTTCACAGATTATCGGTATCGGCTCTAAAAATCAATATCGGCCGATCCCTACTTTTTTGTTCCCCTATGTCTACGATGTTTGCAGTTTGCAATTGTATGGGATTTGTTTAACTGATTGATTGTGGGTAAAATAGCTTAGCAACCGAAATGCTCCTTTTCCAAATATCACACTACACAGTATATGCATAACTAAAAACCAGAGTGAAATTCAATACAATAAATAGAAGGAGTATTAAAGAGACAAAAATACATTTAGAAACAAAACTTGCAAAGTGGCAGAGAAACCTAGATTCTTCAGAATTATATTTTCCATGATGCTGAGCTAAGCATTGCGATAAATTTCATGGGAAAACATCTGGAGCGCCAAGGACCACTAGCTATCAGTGGCATAGATTGTAGCCACCACTGTAGAATTAGCAACATAATAATTTAATTCTTCCACCTCCAGTTCTTTGATAACTAGCTACGCTGAATGAGTAACATGCCATCAGGTTTTATTAAAACCTCATCAAGGGGAGAAATCAAATCACTTATTAAGCTCTACAATCATTGTAAAATGAACTGTTTAAATGAGAGGAGGAGATGATGACATTATTGTCTTAACTTAAAGAAATCCTCAGCGGCCCTACTTCTGAGTTATTCTGCTGGCCTGAAATTAATGCAAATTGAATTCATCTATAATTAGTTATTACCCGCTGAGTGAAAAAAAAGAATGTTTTCTATAACAATTAGTTTTGAAAGACACTCAATTTTAATTGAGGGCTAGGTTTTAACAAGCAAGTGCGTAAATACAAATATTACATTACTTATATTTTAAAAACTCTGGATAACAGCATAAATAAATAGAATAAAATCAATAGAAACAAACTTGCAGAAGAATGCACTTTCAAACATGAAAGGATCACTAACTTCATCCAGACCACTTCCCATCATTGAAGTAGTCGGGGTGCAGTGGGTACATCTGATATATACACATACACACACACACACACACACACTTAAAAGGTTTAACCATGCATTTGCAGTGGCTACGTTTTGATTCACACTGCCATATCTAAAAAATATTGATGCTGGATGTCCTCACACGTTGCACGAGGATGTCCAACACATTGCAAAACCCCAAAGAAAAGTATTGAGTCAATACCTTCCTTTGGGGAAGACCTATGTGCGCAGCACTGGCCATGAATGCACATCATGCCCCCCCCCCCATTGCCGTCATCTGATGAGGAGGAGCCTTTGGTGCCTTAGAGCTGGAATCAGGTATGTTTTTAAAGGCAGAGGGACACTGCAGTGTTAGCAGTTTTGAATTCCTAACATTCTAGTTTTCATTTGATGCCAAAAATGGAACCTTTAGGCAAAACCCAGCAAATTCCAGATATAAATATTATTTTCCAAAAGAAGAGTCCAATGCTGGAAGTTGCTGCTAGATAAGCATTGAAAAGAACCATAAAGGAAGTTTAAAAGTGGGGTTTAATTAATAGGATACTACAGTGGCTGAAAAGGTTATAGTGCCTAACATCTCGCGACTCTGGATCCGGAATCACCATCAGTTTACTCACATATTAGTAGAGATTTTCTCTCCCCAGCAGTCTGAAGACTGGCCTCCAATGACAATATGGCTAATAATCAGTAGTAAGCGGAGGGCATCAGCTGAGCACTCTCAGCCAATCATCTGCCCGATCCCTAGTATAAAGTTGTATGGCACCCTGTCTCCGCAATATCATCATTGAAATTTAAACTTCAGGCTGCCAGGGACAGAAAATCTATACTAAGCAGTATGTAAAATATTTAGTAGAGATGTATACTAAGCAGTATGTAAAATATTTAGTAGAGATGTATACTAAGCAGTATGTAAAATATTTAGTAGAGAAGAGTGACCTAGCGCTTGGGGGCTTCATGAACCATAACCAGTTCAATCTGTTGAACTGGTTATGGTGTTTAGAGCAGTGGTGTATTCTGGCTTTGTGCTGCCCTAGGCATGACAAAACTGAGATACATCACCCCTGGCCCCTCCAAATTTCTCTTCCTGACAGACACACTCCCTCACTGATGCATGCAGTGACATACACTCACAGATACAAAGTCATTGTCACACACATTGTTTAACCAACACACACTTTCAATGAAACATACACAATCACAGACGTATACACTCCCTCATTCACAGTTACACGCACACTCACCGACACACACACCGACACACACACTCACACCAACAGACACACACACTCTTAGACACAAATACACCCCAACATTCACCAACACACATACTAACACTTCCCAACATTCACCAACAGACACACACACTAACACACTCAATTAAAAAAAAGAAAATTAAGTTTCAATCCACCCAGCCTCCTACCTTTGGGAGTGCAGGAGTGGATTTTTCCCTGTGGTCCAGTGGGGCTGCCTGCAGGCTGGCGGTATGGAGGTCTGGCAGACAGGTTAGCGTGGAGGTGGGTGGCGAGGGAGCTCTGATCCTCCTGCTCAGCTCCCTCGCGTGCCTCTTGGTGATGCTGGAGTCGGAGTGACATCATATTCCGTCTCCGGCATCACTGCGGTGTGCGCGAGGGAGCTGAGCAGGGAAGAGTCTTCCTCATGCACTCATGCATAAGAGTACAGCACTGGATTCTATGAGGGATCCCGAAAGTCTGCGTGAGCCTGCATACACAATGCCTTTTTCCCAACAGCCAATGCCAGCGATAGCGGAGGGTAATGACAGACTTGACAAAGCTAGATCCACTTTTGGTCAAGTTTGTCAAGTGTAGCAAAAAATATGTGGGGCAAATTAGTCCTTTCTTAGCCTTATGTATTTTAGGAGAAATAGACGAGAAAAGAAGAACAGAATTTAGAGACCGGAAGAAAAGAAAGAGCGACCGAAATGTGCCATGGCAGAGCCCCTTTAACCGCTTTCCTATTATACACTTTTTGTTTGAGAAAAATATTGGCTGAACATTTATTTGAAACGTGGTGTGCATAGCTAGTAAGTAAATGTATAATGAAACAGCAATGTTGTATATAGATTGCATTTCAGATTAAAAAAAATAAAAAAGTAAGTATTTTATACATTTATATGATATAAATGCTTCAATTATTCATCCTTTACAGATTCTTTAGGGAGAATGAAATGTTTAAGCAAAAATACAATTTTTTTTCTCTCACATAAAGTAGGTGTGGCAAAATAAGAAAAATGGTAGAGCCTGCTCATATATATTTGTCATATATTCATTGTAGAATATGTAATATATATATTTAATGGTATCACTAGTTGTACAGATAGTGAAAATGCAACCGAATGTAAAAAAATGCCTGCATACAATAAATGATGAAATCATGTATTTCTAGAATAAAAAGTATTTGAAAGATATAATTACAACATTTACCAATTTCTGGAATAGAAACATAGAATGTGATGGCAGATATGAACCATTAGGCCCATCTAGTCTGCCCAATTTTTTTAAAAATACTTTCATTAGTTCCTGGCCTTATCTTATAGTTAGGATAGCCTTATGCATATCCCACGCATGCTTAAACTCCTTTACTGTGTTAACCTCTACCACTACAGCTGGAAGCCTATTCCATGCATCCACTACCCTCTCAGTAAAGTAATACTTCCGGATATTATTTTTAAACCTTTGCCCCTCTAATTTAAAGCTATGTCCTCTTGTTGTGATAGTTTTTCTTCTTTTAAATATAGTCTCCTCCTTTACTGTGTTGATTCCCTTTATGTATTTAAATGTTACTGTCATATCCCCCTTTCTCATCTTTCCTCCAAGCTATACATGTTGAGTTCCTTTAACTTTTCCTTGTAATGGTAATGTAATGCTAAGAATGATAGGACCCATTGAAATGTCCTTTACGGTTTGGATAGAGGGGGATAGCTGATAATTCCAGACATTTGCGATTTATCAGTAAAATTTGTTCCTCTACAGGCTGGAGTATAAATGAAGAGGAGGGAGGTTTTAAATTGTGAGGTTAAATTTCATTTTACAAATTAAATGAAAGTGGAAATATTATAGACCATTTGGGGAGCAAAGGGCTAACCCTTTATGAAATATTCATATTGACTATGTAGTGACTACTTGGTCTCCATATTTTCCCTACACCTGACACTTCTAGACACTGGGTGGAGTTACTGCCTCTTAGAAGTGTAAATCCCCTAAAGCGGGGGTTCCCAACCCAGCCACTGACAGTCCAAGATTTAGTGATTACCCAGTTGTGTCTAAGGTGTTTTTAGAAAAGTAAAAAAAAAAACAACAAAAAAACCCAACACTTTAGACCCAACAGAATAATCCCTAAAGCATGGACTGGTAGGGAGTACTTTAGGACTGGGTTGGGGACCTCTGCCTTAAATGATTGATTAAACTATTAAAGGATATGTCTAAGCACCAAAACCACTTTAGCATAGATCATGTCCATGCTCATTTCTCTGCAGTTTAGGAGTTAAATTACATTATTTCAACAAATTCAGCCACACTTCCCTTGTGTTAGTCATGCCTTCCCAACACTTCATGGAAAAAAAGTTAAATTTTCAAAACTATTTTAGGAGAGTGTGTCTGCTGTAGATGTTCTTATCTCCTGCTCTGTTAGATGCCTGCTCATGCACAGCAGCCTTCTGAGTGAGATTAAATGTAGATAAAGAAAGAATAAAACAGAACTTCACCGGAAGAAACAAGAGTTCTTCCATGTCTGCAAACTTGTCAGCACTATCAGAGAAGTCCAGTTTGGGATCTATTCCAGCACGTGTGTGTTTTATTTATTTTTTTAATAATCTCTGATCTATGATCCAATATGTGATTGTCATTTTTTTTTTTTTAAACTAATATCTATTTTAATTTATGTTTTTTCTTAGTCCCTCTATGAGAAATATTTGATTGGACATTGCCCAGCATAAACAAGGAAATCCATGCTGGCAAAAAGGAGGCATGTCAACCTACTTGCAAAAGTAGACCTTTAGGGATTTAGGAATATAATTTAAAAATAAATAAAATTAAATTATTTTTTTAAATTTTAACTTTATCTCAGTTGTTAACCTAGATTTTCTATCTAAAAAAAAAAAGTTTATATGATCGATTTGCTATTCAGCTATAACTTGCCTTATTGTATCATAGTTAAAACTCAGGAGGTGCTAGTCAAGCCATGATAATTCAGGTTCCAGTGATGTAATACCAGATATTCTAGTGTTAATCATTTTAAATAATCTGGTATATTTCCTCCATTGCATGCCCTTAGCTATGGTGTTGTCATAGCTTTGTTTTAGGGACCGCAATATATCATTATGCAACATCATAGAGAAGAGGGCAGGACTCCGTGATGTAATTGAATAAAAAACATGTGTTTTTTTTCAGGCATTCTGTGCCCCTTGACCTATCTGTTTTATAAGAATGTCATATTATTATTATTATTAAAGCGCCAGAAAATTCCGCAGCGCTGTACAATGGGTATATGCAAACAACAACATGAAAAAATGCAATATCACATGAGTACACAAGCTTTAACATAGAGTTACATACAATTCAGCAGTTTTACCAGAAATCACAACCAACTGAACATCCTCAATCATTCAGGGTTTAAAAGTATTTGATTTGTCCTGGTTGAATTTCCATCGTCCTTCATCACTTCATTGCAAGGCAATGGATATCCAATAAATCTCATTAAAGAAAATAAAGAACTCAATGTATTGACATAGGTCTTCATTAGCACACATTAACAGCAGCTAATGATTCTATTAGATCATGGGAAGTGCCTCAGCTGGAGCAGGTCTCACAAGAGAGGAGGGAGGGATTAACCCTTTACGCTTCTGAATGAGATTTCTGGATGGGAACGTGTAGGATTTGACCTCATGACTGCCATATAATCAGGTTTCAGAAGAAATGACACAATCTTTTACATCAGGTTTACTTGGGATGATTATATTCTCAAAAACATGTATATAAATAGCTATAAACCCATATGTATATACATACAGATTATAAAAAATACAATTATGAAGACTTACCAAAAAACTCCCAAATGCAGAGTTGAATATTGCAGCAGCCTGTGAAAAGAAAAGAAAAACCGGGAAGTTAATGTATTTTAACCGATTTCTTTCCTATGCAATAGTTCATGTTACAATAATTTGTGACACTGACATGGAAGCTCTACCAAAGAGAAAATCACTGAATTCATTTTGAGATTATACCTCCACGAGGACCAATATTATTAGGGGTAGCTAGTTTTGAAGGTCAGATCTCTTTATGGTTAACCCTAAAGACATCATAAAACAAAGCATCCATAACCCACCCCCTCTTAGCTACTCCTTTTCATCTGAAAGCAGCAAGGTGAATTGTTAGACTGCATTGGCAAAGCGGAGCTTTTTAACGGCCATTGGAGTGGTGCTAAAACCCTCTTTTTTAAATGTACAAAGTAAATTGATATAGTGTGCACGAAGCATTTTTTGTTTTTAATTTCAGATGGATGAAGAATATACTCCTACCAAAAAGAAGTGGCAGTTTGTAGGTATATTTCCGTGTGTTTGCTATTGAATTACAGTAACAGCACTGCAGCCCACCCGACCTTTTCCTATTTGTGGTTTATGAGTGTGTAGATATTAATTTCACCCTCTTCTGTTTGCAATTTAGTTGAAAGTAGCAGGTTGAATCATCAGCATAGGGCTCACCTATTAAATTTTCCATTGGGTTGGCAGGAGAGCCCTCCTTAATTGAATCAACACGACAAGGTTCTAAAAAACCTCTGTTATTTAAATGTGCATAGGGATGTGTGGAAAAAAGTGCACAAGTAACTTATTTTTGTAAGTTTCAACCAAAAAAAATAAAAAGACTACCTAACTAACCACTCCCCACCATAACAACAAAAACAGTGGTGGCTTATAAACAAAATATTAGTGACTGCAGCACTAAACTCTTCAGCCTGTGGCAGGCATATAACCGACAGGTACAGAGAGATTTATATGATACAAATCATGTCTCCATAACAATTATATTTCTTACAATACATGATTACCAAATACTTACAACACAATTCATAAAAAAAAGCAACTTAAATAAAAGGTCCAAGAACCTTCCTATTACATATAACTTTGTGCAAGTGCATAACTGTGCTTTCTTAATACATTTAGGTTTCACGTTAAGTAATAATATTAATAAATAGTTATTTCAAGAACAGAAAAAAAAAAAAAAAACGACTTTCTTATATTCCTTTAAATGCATGTAATTAAATACCCTGCCTATCCTGAAGAAATCCTCAATATCAATAAAAGGACTAAAATAAATAAGAAACCATCTCGCTTCGCATCCAGAACAACATTCCAGACAAAGCAGCAGGTTAACTTAATTCAGGCGCATACATGAGTAAAAAAATTACATGTCTGAAACTTCTGCAGAATTTGAATCAAGTCCAAGGCTGAACTTGCCTCCTGTTCCAAATAAGAATGCGATGGATGTGAATAGATAATGAGAACCTCACTCTAGAGATCCTACTTTTCATACTAAAGCCCATCATTAATTCAGCGACTTTGATAATTTCATTACATTGGCTTCCTCTGAAAATCCCATCAATAAAAGATTGTAGGACCTTGGGTTCTCTGGTCACAAACCAAAATGGGCATCGTGTGTGGAGTCACTGCTAACACTGGCATATGGCCCTGATGGTTGCAAAGGGAGTATAAGTAGTTACAGATAAATAAAATATCACACCTGACATTTAAAGGCTGCCATGACCCATTACAACACGCTCACTGCTAGACAAGGCTGAGAGGTGATGTGCTTTGGTACAGTGTGTGCCAAAAGCATTGGCATGGTGAGTGTGAGCTGCAGGGAAAACTTGAAAAGAAGAGAAACAGGTCTTAAAAGATAAACTTTTGTAATTTATTATTGAAAATAAAAGATTACATGTATCATATCCGGGTGCTGCACTTTGTAAGTTTGTAATACATACAATTGAGTAAATATCTCTTCACTTACTTTGCTCTATGAGGGGAACCATTTTAAAGGACCACTATAGGCACCCAGACCACTTCAGCTTAATGAAGTGGTCTGGGTGCCTGGTCCAGCTAGTTTTAACCCTTTTTTCTATAAACATAGCAGTTTCAGAGAAACTGCTATGTTTATATTAGAGTTAATCCAGCCTCTAGTGGCTGTCTCATTGACAGCCGCTAGAGGCGCTTGCGTGATTCTCACTGTGAAAATCACAGTGAGAAGACGCCAGCGTCCATAGGAAAGCATTATAAATGCTTTCCTATGAGACTGGCTGAATGCGCGCGCGGCTCTTGCCGCGCATTCGCATTCAGCTGAGGAGGAGGAGAGCTCCCCGCCCCCGTGCTGGAGAAAGAGGTAAGTTTAACCCCTTCCTCCCCCTAGAACCCGGCGGGTGGGGGCACCCTCAGGACACTATAGTGCCAGGAAACCGAGTATGTTTTCCTGGCACTATAGTGGTCCTTTAAGTCCCCTTTGGTCAGAACAGTATGTCTAACTAAAAAATATGCAGGCAAAGAAAAGCCCAGTGTGCAGATTAATGGGCTAAAGTAAGCCTTTGAAAAGTGACATTGGAGTTCTGGTCACTTTATCTGGACAGTACTAACTGCAGTGTATATAAACCCTGGTTATTTATTGCCAATGCAGCAAATTCAAATAAGAGTTTCTCCCTTACATTTTTTTTATTTGTTTTTGCTATTTGTTAGTTCAAAAAACTCTATAATACTTTTTTTTTTTATTGGGGGTGGTGGGGAGTTAATAGAAAAACTATGAGCTATTTTCAAAGACTAACAAAGAGAAAGACTCCAATAGTGTCCTATTTCAATCCCTATCACACTTTATGCACAATAACTTTCAGATACCACTAGGGGGTGCTGATGGGTGGAGATATCAATATATATGTTTTATGGAAGAATGTTCTTGTAATATTCTTATTACTCTTATGTAGTTTACTTTTTTGTTTATTTTTTTACTTAGGTTGTATGTAGTTAAATGACAAAAAAAAAAGTGTGATTCGATAGATTTGGAAATAAATGCATTGACAAAATTACTCTGTACTATTTAATTTGATTTTAAACCAGCTTCACTTTTTTCTAATTAAGAAAGGTGTGTTATAGTTTAGCTTTTTTTCTATAACTATACTTTGTGATTTGTGGCTGTATAACTTCAAGCTTTGGTGTGTATTTGGATTTTGTGGTCTTTGCCAGCTTGAACGAGACTGGCTATTTTGACAGCTCATGTTGGCAATGAGTTTTGTCTACAAGACTGCCCTTCACTGAATGTCCCTTGCACCATCCTCTGTAAATTCTCGAGAGTGTAGTACTAGAATAATCAAGGAAGCAAACTATTTCTGCAAGAATGTAACAAGATAATCTACCACCATGGTCAAAAGTCTCAACGCAGGAAGAATGCAGAGAGGTAAAAGAGCATCAGTGAAGTAATTACACCAGACTAAATGGGAGTCATCCTGGCCAGCACATCTCATGGTTGCTCAAGCAGATAACATTATGAACAGTTCTGTATGGTCAAAAAAAACCTGATATCAGCTTAGCATAGTGTATGTTTAATGACGATCTTGCACCGTGCATATTGTGGACATGGGATGCCAGAGTATAAATCTGGAATGTTGGGACAAATACCAATTTTGGGACTGCATTATAATATTATAATGTGCAATAATATGAAGTCTGCATATTCCAATCAAGTAAGTCGGTGTTATTACTTTTGCCCTCTTTAATTAGCTACGGCCCACATGCCACATCTATAGTTAATACCCCATTACAAACTTACACTCCAAGTTGACTTTTCTCAGAGAAAAAGGACAAAATGGGGATGAGGGAACAGGGGACCTAAATTTGATTGTGGCCCACTGAATTCAGAACTGTGAGCACGTAACTACTTCCTTGTACCTTCAAGACACGGATAAACATACATACATACATACATACATACATACATAGAGATACACACAATATTGCAAAAAACAACATGGATTTAATATAAAACCTAAGTGTTTCAGCTCTGTCCACTTGGGGATCTTTTTTTACCATTTGAAGCTGCATTAACCTGTTACACTTGTATTTATTATTTGCAGGCTACTGCATTTTAATCTACCCGGTTATATTTCAAGGCTTAAATGTAAGCAAAATATGCCCCATTTCCTACATACTGGTTAATACACTGGAATTCGGTGCTGTGTCCCAATGGTAAGCAATACCAATGGAAATGAAGACTTTTTTTTACAGTCAGTATGGTATTTGCACCCAAACACTATATCACAATCTCATAAAAATGGAATGGGGTTAGGAGCACACAATTGAATATGTTGTCACCCTCCCGTAAGAAAATTAAGTTGCTTTGGTGAGAGAGTGCTTTAATGAGAACAGAGCCACTCGACATTGACAGATGGCAATGACACCAAGGAGTGCTTGTAAACAAGACAATATGTGCATGTTACATTTTTACAGCCTATTTTTCACTGCCTATCCTGAATGACTTGGCCCTTTCTTAAGGGGCCTATTAATCTTAAATTTAGTTATTATACAACATTTATTTGAACATATATTATGAGGATGATGACAGTTAATAAAGGAAATCTTCTACAAGCGCTGTTTTTACATAAAGTTCAAACACCACCTCGCAGCCATTCTTTTGTGTGAATACAATATTGCATCGTGAAGAAGCAGGTCCAACTGAAATACACCAGGGCTTTTAAGGAGACTGTTTAAATGCATACAGAAATCTAGGCACAGAATGACACAAAGATTGAGTTAATAGTTGAATAAAACTACCTATAACCTAAACGTGCCTTTAAAACACAGAGCAGGGCCACGCACATTGATGATATATGTTCTGCTGTATCACATAAAGATAAAATTAAAGCAATCTTACATTTTCTGTAGAACTTCATATGATAGATTATTATTTAAAAAAAAAAAAAAAACAGGTGCAATTTCGGTTTCATACACCTTTTTAAAAGTTAAAGTATTGTTTTTCTCACTGGTGCCACTTGGCGTGCTTTGTTTTACTGGGTTTTGTGTGAAAAAACCCCCAGTAATTTTCCATCATGCTGCTAAATATAACTACTATGATTTTATCTTACTGTGCTGCCGTAAAATTAATCATTATCATTCTGCAGAATAATGAATACCTATGAGAAAGGTGCAATCACAATTCCTTGGTATTAAAATAATACATGTTTAAGGGACACTTTGGTATCATGCAAATTACACATTTATTAGGATAACAGCTTGACCCCTTTTCTAAGCGGAAGACAGAGATAAGATGGCTTCCATAGTAGTAATGTTCATATACCCTAAACACATGCTATAATATATATTTATATATATTTTTATGTGTATGGCATGACCAACCCTCTCATGATCACATGCAAAATGTGTTTTTACTTACCTTTTCTCCCACTCAGCACCAGTCTCGCCACGGCTGGCTCCCCTTCCAAGGCAGAGATCATCAATCATGATGAACTTAGCCAATCCAATGCTTTTCTATAGGAAAGCTTTGGGGGGCTGTTGCGCATGCGTGGAAAAACACTGGCCAATCAGCATCGTGTCATAGAGAGGAATTGAATCAATGCATCTTGATGGGGAATATTCAACGTCTACATGTAGAGTGTGGAGACACTGTGCAGCACAGACACAGGAAGCACCTCTAGTGGCTGACTGCCACCAAAGGTGTTCCTAGGCAGCAATGTAAACGCTGGCTTTTCTCTGAAAAGGCAATGGTTACAGTACGGAGTCTTCAGGAACAGGCTATAGAAACCAGAACCTGATGAGTACAATGTTCCTTTAAGGATGAAGTGCCGCTAGAGGTTGTTAGTGTGGCAGCCACTAGAGCCAAGTTCTTGGCCAAATGTAAACAATGCAATTCTCTGAAACGTCAGTATTTTACATTGCCAGAGAAAGAGGACAGGATCTATGAACCAAAACCACTACAATAAAATGGAATGGTTTGGGTGCCAAGAGTGCTTCTTTCAGCATCAGACTAATTCAAATGATTTATTAAACGCATTAAAGTGAACCTGTCATGACATATACCAGCTCCCAATGCAGTGAATATATCACTTATCATAGTGCTACAATTATATGTCTATGATGTGTGAGCTGTTATATTAGTACTCACCTGCACCCTAGGATGTCTGTAAATGTGACACTGTTGTAACACCCACACTCTGCTGCTGCCCCCTCTCTGCTTGGGGACACTTCCCCAAGCAGGGCAATCCTCCGTGATGACGCAGATATGCTGGCTTTATCATCAGGGCATCCTATATATATCTCTCTGCAACCGAGAGAAATGTCTGCCAGGCATCAGGTTAGGCACACAGTGCCAGTGCCACCAGCATATCTAATGTAAAGCGCAGTGAAATAAGCAGGCGTTATATACATTTATGCTAGCACAATGTCTAGAGGAAATTCTTTCCAATTTAAACCCAACTTTTGTGTACAAGACACTTTAATGGAATCATCACACCATTTTTTAATTTAATACCAAAAAGGATTTAAAAGGACATGAACCACAGAAAACACTTTTCAGACATTTAGTTACTATTTTAAAAATGTGGAAACAGTATTGCGCAGGAGCAGAGCAAGTGCCACAAAACACAGTCCCTGAGTGATTTCTGGTTATTCAATGAAAACAGAGTACAAAAGCACTAATACAATGTACACTATACCCAAAATGTCCAATTTGAACATATGTTAGAAAAACAACAAAAGCAAAACATGCATATTAAAGTAATTTAGAGGCAAACAGATTACACGTCGCCTATTATCATCACCAGATCAGATTGGTAGCAGAAGCACAAATTAAATTATTTATCTTTTTGTTAGTTTGACCTTCCCTTGCTTTACTGTAATGCCACTGGAATGATGAAGGCTTCATACTAAGGCTGCCACGAGTGGTTGGGTGATCGGCTTGCTTGCTCCCAACACCGTGTTTGATGAAGCAATTGTGGGATTTGGTTTGTGTTTCATTTGGGGTTAGGTGGCTATTCTATCAGAGTACCATTCTATGTGATTAGGAAGACTGTTGGGAGCAATCTATGACTACCATAGACCTCTGGTGTTTTGACATCTGGAAAGCTTTGGCTCTTGAACTCTAATTACAGTTATAAGTGCATTGGTGTAATCCTTGCATCTATAAATTTCAGAAGCATCTCTGTCTCACATCGCATCAGATCCTGAGAAATGAGGCAGCTTCCATGGTGCTGCTTTGGATAGAGAACATATCTGCTTCCACCAAGTCAGAACGTGTCTACTCAGATCTATTCTTTGTACATAAGGCAGTAAATGTAAGTGAAACAAAACACAGAGGCCCACCGGCTCGTGCACAAGCGGGCATACGCATCTGTTCTGAGGTGTGGCACAGAGAAACTGGAAAGTAGGGAGGCAGGCACTGTCAAATAGAGTGTGCCTGCCACTTCCGTTAGCTCAGGGGAAATGTAAATACATTTTCAAAGTTGCAATACATAGTGTATAGTATAAAAGCCTTTGACAATAAAACTGTAAAATTACCTAGAAGATATCCAAAAAGGAAAATACTACAAACACAATCCAAGATCAACAAACCTGTAATAATAATAATAATAATAATAATAATAATAATAATAAATAAAAAACAAACAAAAAAACAGCTCTATTGTTGCAGTATTAAAATGCCTACTTCTTGGACCTCACATGTTTGCTTTGTTTGGCACATCAGTCCAGACCAGACGCTATTTTTCTTCCTATCTTTAACCCAGTTAACTAGGAACTTGAGGTCACACAAGCTATTGTACATCACACTTTGGACTGTGGTGCTTTGTGCAACTTTATACAGAATGTGCTTCCAAGTGCCAACGAAGATCTTTTCCAAATATATGTATATGACTACAGCATGCTCAAGGCCACTCCACTGCCAAGTCATAGCCCAATCCAGAAAATGGGTAAGTCACTGGCACATTCAAGACCATCTTTCTTTCCACATACAGTCAAGTCATGTTAGATGTAAGAACTGTGTTAAAGGGACATTATAGACACCCAGACATCTTCATCTCACTGATGTGGTCTGTCTCTGTTCCCATAACGCTGCAATGTAAAACACTGTACTTTTAGAGAAACTGCAAGGTTAACATTGCAGTGTTAAGTCTGCTTGTAGTTGCTGTCTACCAAACGCTGGACACCCTCATGCTTTGCATCAAGCGAGTTAAAAAAAAAAAAAAAAGCATTGAGTCAATGATTTCCTATGGGGAAGGCCTGATGCACGTGTAGTGTTAGGTTCCCCCATCGGCTGGTGGAGGAGGGGCTTAACCTAGTGCAGACTTACCTTACTGGAATCAGGTAAGTAGTTCGTTTTTTATAACCCTTAACATGGTTGGCGGTGAGGAAAGGGGGGGTGGGGGAGGTGGAGGCGGCAGAGGCACTTTATTGTGTTAGGAATACAGCTCCCAACAATATATAGTGTTCCTTTAAGTTCTATCACTGGCAAGTGCTCAAATTAAAAATCTGGTTCAAGCTCTGTTCAAAAGGTATTTTGCAAACAAACTCTCTTTCAATTCAGTCCAGTTTCTTGCTACCTACTCCTTATTCCAGTTTAGTCCAATTGGTTTTTAGTACAGTCAAATCATTTTCACAATGCTCTTTTTTTTTTTTTTTTTTTTTTAAACAGTCCTGTTTCTTCCTAGTGTTGTTTCTTCCATCTTCTTGCAACTGCTACTGTCCTATTTGGCCCTGCCACACTTTCTACTTGTAATGTCCATCACGAAGGGGCTCAAACTGTGCATTGCTGAGGTTGTTAATATGAAGGCTTCAATGACCGGTCATGTTTACCATCGGCAAAACTTAAGATCCATTTTAATCAGAAACATTTTCAGATTTACATTTTGTTTTGCTCTGAGATAACTGCACCTATCCAATGAGCTGGACCTGCACAGCAGATCTTGCAGGAGCTCCCGTTTCATATGGAGGAGCTGATTGTTGCTTGAGGGACCCCACTTAAGTTAGGAACAAAGGGTTAATTACTACACACGCATGGTAGTTTATTCTTCTCCTGGTGCCAAATCGACCTTGCTTCTAGGAAAATAGAAAGAGGTCCAGGCACACAAGGATACATCAAGTGCATAATTTATTTGGACTGAAACAGTTTGACTAGTTTTTGTTTTGTTTTGTTTTTTTATATATAAAATTTATTTAGAATAAATTGCACCATTCTTTTTACATGGCACTACTGTACATGTTGTAAAATAGAGTGACAATAAGAGTTTGTTCCTTGCCATTTGGTAGGTACAGCATGACCAGCAGTTTTTCAAGGGTATCAGGTCTAGAAAAAGAGTATAGCTATATTTATAAATAATACTCTATAGCCAAAGTACTAAATGTGGAACAACGAAAATGGAAAATAAAATGGACTATTAACACTTTGCGCTGTGTCAGAATTGGAACAATGGCCAGTTACAGATTTTTCTCCATGTCATGTCAACAGGAAAATCCTTATGATTTACCCATTTTTAATGCTTATATATATTATATTTTCTAATCACTCATTCTTGTATTAAAAAAAATTGTAGGATTCAAAAATAATGTAGTTTTAAATGGAAACATGCAGAAATTCGGTGCAAATACATTTGCAATGTCACAAAAAAATATGTATTTAAATGTTATCTGTTTTGTGCTACAGGAAATCACGGTTTGCATCAACAAGGTTTTCTATCTAAACGTCAAGATACATATTTTAAAAATGTGATCTGTCAGCATCCTTAGAACTGTGGGGGGGTGGAAACCTTCATTGCTTCTTTGACAACGCTTTTCTTTTTTCTACTTTGAGCCCTTTTGCCCTTTCAATCATGAAGTATATTACTCCACTGTCAGGGAAAGCCGTGCTGAACCACAGGGACCCCATCTGGGATAGGAAGAGGGCAGGAGGCTCATGCATTAACATAATAATCCAACCGTGCTCCCATAGGCCCTTAGGGCAGACAGCATATTAGGTAAACCTCCTGCGCAGACCTTAGCGGAAGCTGCCTTATCACCTGCCTGTCAACCTGTGGCAGTTACAGACTGCTCAATATTAGCAGCTTCACTCAGAACCAAATGCACAATTACTTTGCTCTTCAAGACAAAAATCCATCTTCGTATGCCTGTTTAGTGAACCCCTTCTACTTGACCTATATATTCCTTACACATGGCTTTTCTTGTGCATCAAAACAAAAAAACAAAATATCTTTCAATCCTTCTTAATTTTGGGCTTTATTCAGGATGATAAAAAAAAAAAAAAAGTAACCATTACCATAATAGTATAATACGCACCTCTTTGTGAGCCAGATCTGTTTACTTATCTGGTGTTCTCTGGCTTAAGAGCAATACTGGATTTATGAATTCCGTTACAGTCTGGACAGGGAGTAATATACGGCCTTTGATTGGGGGGCCAGTCACCTAAATAATTAGTAAGACACGACAGTGTTTGTATTCCTGACACTATTGTCTTCCTTTAACCCCTTAAGGATGGCGGACATCCTTGGGGACCCGGTCCTTAACGCCGGCGGGCGGCATAGAACGTCCCCGCCGTCCTATGTACTTACCCGGTCGCCAGCGGGCGGCATAGAACGTCCCAGCCGTCCTATGTACTTACCCGGTCGCCAGCGGGCGGCATAGAACGTCCCAGCCGTCCTATGTACTTACCCGGTCGCCGGCAATCGTGGTGGGGGGACTCACCTGGAATCCCAGGGAGTCCCCCTGTTCCATTCAGGCCCTTCTGAGCCATGTGATCATGAGGTCCTTCTGAGGATCTCACGATCACATGGACGGCACAGCAGTCCATAGCAATGCCGGCAGGGGGAGTACTGACAAAATACATCCCTTCATGCCAGGTATGTCCTAAAGATATTAACATTTTTTTAATAGAATTAAACGAGGAGGATTTTAAATCAGATTCCTCGCATAGGGAAGCACCGGCCAATACGGTTTCCTATGAGGAAACTTCTACTGAGAGAAAAAGCTTTCCTGCATTCAGCTTCAGATCCAAGGGGGTGTTTCCATCCCTTTGGATCTTAAGATGCACTTTGTATATTTGAAATCCAGACCATATTCCCATATACAGGTATCCTCCCATCCACTGTAGGTGTCACCTTGTAGGTTAATACAGGAACGCATATATTAATGAGAGTCTCTGGAAGCAGTTTAGGCAGTAAGTATTGCAGTTGGCATGCTTATTTCCAAATGGTGAATTTAGTGTAGGATGTAGTTCCCACCAATATTGGGGTACTGTGACGCAGTGATGGGTTTAACACAATATGGTCATATAATGTAACTGAATCCCCATAGTTATTAAAGACCTTATTTAACCAATCATTGTTAACGAGAGTAGTCTCGGAAAGTTGGAAATTAGCCAATGTTGTGCCAATTTACAAGAAGGGTATTAGGTAGGAGTCAGGCAAATATAGGCCAGTGAGCCTTACTTTAATAGTGGGGAAGAAATGGAAACGATGTTAAAGCATAGGATTGTTGAACATCTAAAAAGTCACATGGATTTCAAGATCAGATAAAACATGGGTTTACTCCAGGGAGATCATGCCAAACTAATCTTATTGATTTTTTTTGATTGGGTAACTAAAATAACTCATGGTAGTGCAGTAGACATTACTTAATTATATTTGAGTAAGGCTTTTGAATGCTTGGTTGTATAGGGAGAGGTATTAGCAATAGAAAGAGGGAAGTGCTCACGCCATTGTACAGAACACTGGTGAGACCTCACTTGGAGTATTGTATGCAGTACTGGAGAGCGTATCTCCAGAAGGATATTGATACTTTAGAGAGAGTTCAGAGAAGAGCTACTAAACTGGTTCATGGATTGCAGGATAAAACTTACCAGGAAAGGTTGAAGCTATAACATGTATAGCTTCGAGGGAAGACGAGACAGGGGGGATATGATAGAAACATTTAAATACATAAAGGGAATCAACAGTAAATAAGGAGAGTATATTTAAATAATTGGGAAACTACCACAAGAGGACATTCTTAAATCAGAGCGGCAAATGTTTAAAAATAATATCAGTAAGTATTATTTTACTGAAAGAGTAGTAGATGCATGGAATAGCCTTCCAGCTGAAGTGGTATAAGTTAACAAAGTGAGGGAGTTTAGGCATGCGTGGGATAGGCAAAGGCTATCCTAGATATAAGAGACTAATGCAAGTATTAAGAAAATTGGGCAGACTAGATGGGCCAAATGGCTCTTATATGCCATCACATTCCATGTTTCTAGGTTTCCTTAATCTGTTTTTGTATATATTTTGGCTGTATAGTCTCACCATGCATCCTCTCTGGCTGTGACCCCCAAATATTTATATATATATTATTATATTTATATATATTTTTATTTTTTTTATTATTATTAAAGTGCCTGCTCATGAAATTGACACTTTAATAATAGGGCAATGGGGAACTTTCTAAACACCCAAGAAATACTTAAGCAAGCTGAAGAATATTAGGGGTCTGGAGTGTACTAGGAGTAATGTAAATGAGCACTCTCTCTCTATTTGTTACCATGAATCTGGGAAGGATTATTGAAGACAAAATAATAATCTTGGTAACATTTTGTTGATGATTTCTATGGTTTTCATTTTGGGAAAGTTGCCTTCTCCTATGTACCGGTAAAAGATGATCCTTACACTTCATGTGTTCTTAATTTATCCTGACTGTAGTTTTATGGGAGGGAAGGGAAAGATTTTACAAATAGTAAAGTGATAGTATGGGCACCAAAAAACAAACAAAAAAACAAAACACTTTGGCTTAATTAAGCAGTTTTTGTGTACATATCATGTCCCTGCAGTCTCACTGCTCAATTCTCTGCCATTCAGGAGTTAAATCATGTTGTTTATGCAGCCCTAGTCACCAGTGGCGTACACATGACCCATGGGGCCCCGGTGCGAAAATTGATCTGTGGGCCCCCCCCAACCCCCCAGCGCTTACTCTGGCGGACCGGGGCCGCAACACATTGCGGCGGGCACCTGGTCGCAGGGGTTGCAGGGCTGCGAACCCTGCGACCGCGGTATGTACGCCAGTGCATACAGATGCACACACTTAAAGGACCACTACAGACACCCAGATCACATCAGCTCAATGAAGTGGTCTGGGTGTCAGGTCCCTCTGGTTTTAACCCTGCAGCTGAAAACATAGCAGTTTCAGAGAAACTGCTATGTTTCACTGAGGGTTAAACCAGCCTCTAGTGGCTGTCTCACTGACAGCCGCTAGAGGCGCTTCCGCGATTCTAAGACACTGAACGTCCATAGAAAAGCATTGAGTAAGGCTTTCCTATGGGCGGTTTGAATGCGTGCGCGGCTCTTGCCGCGCATGCGCATTCGGAGCTGAGAGGCGGAGGGTTCCCCTGCGCCAAGGGAGTCCGGCGCTGGAGAAAGGCAAGTGCTGAAGACACACACACACTCTCACGAACAGACGCATACACACTAGCTAACAGACACACACATTTACTGACAGAGACACACTCAGCGACAGACATACATACACACTCACTTACAAAACATACACTCTCACTGACAAACACACACTCACTAACAGACATCAAACAGACTCACTAACACACACACACAAACACTCTCAGTAACAGACACACACAGTAACACAATCACTGACACTCACTAGCAGACACACACTCTAACACACACACAAACACACACAGTAACAGACACACACAGTAACACAATCACTGACACTCACTAGCAGACACACACAGTAACAGACACACACAAACACACACAGTAACAGACACACACAAACACACACAGTAACAGACACACACAAACACACACAGTAACAGACACACACAGTAACACACTCACTGACACTCACTAGCAGACACAAACACTCACACTCACACTCACACTCACACTCACGTTTTTTTTTTATTTAATCCCCCCAGCCTCCTTACCTTTTGGAGTGCTGAGGGGATTCCCTGGGGTCCAGTGGTGCTGCTGGGCTCCTGGGGGTCCGGTCACCCGGCGGGCAGTCAGGCTGGCGGGCGCGCGAGGGAGCACTCTCCCCTGTGTGCTTCCTCTTCAGCTCCCTCGCGCGCCGCGTACTGATACCGGCGCCGGAAGATGACGTCATCTTCCGGCGCCGGCATCCCTACGCGGTGCGCGAGGGAGCTGAAGAGGAAGCACTCAGGGGAGAGTGCTCCCTCGCGCGCCCGCAGGACCGGCCAGCCGGGTGGCAGCAGGGCCAGCCTCGGGGGGGCCCGGAGGTGGCCGGCTCTAGGGCCCCCCAGGAGAAGAGGCTGGCCCAGTGGCTACATACCGGGTCGCAGGGGCGGCCGGGCCCCCTGGTGGGCCGGGCCCGGTCGCAGCCGCGACCCCTGCGACCCTGGTATGTACGCCACTGCTAGTCACTGCTCCCTGCATGTGACTTACTTCCTAATCACTTCCTGTAAAAAGAGATCTAATGTTTATCCTTCCTTAATTGCACACCTGTTTAATTTAGAATCTCTTATTTACTGCTCTGTTAATAGCCTTCTAGACCCTGCTAGAACCTCCTGTGTGTGATTTAAGTTTACAGAGCAGGAGATAAAGTCTAAAGTAAGTTAACAACTGACTGAAAATGAAACAGTTCAGGTTTCATGTAGGCTGTGTCAGGGGAGGTGACTAGGGATACATAAACAGAAACAGAAGTGGTTTAACTTTGAAATGGCAGAGAATGGAGTAGTGACACTGGAGGGGCATGATCTATACACCAAAACTGCTTAATTAAGCTAAAGATGTTTGGATGCCTATAGTATACCTTTACATCCATGATCAGTATGAACTGCATCTCACAATATGGATATTAAAAAGGGCACTTCAGGCTAGAAGTAACCCATTATAAGCAATAAATACATAAAATGAGAATTAAACTCACTTTTAAAGTTTCCACTGCTAAATTGCTACCAGTTCACAGGCAGGCACCACAGGAAAAGGCTCCACAAATCATGTATCTCATTATTAGCTATGGTGGCTGATCTAATCCCACAAATCCTTGCTCAACATTGGTTAAGGATATGTTGTTCAGCCCCATCTACAGGTCACCACACATCAGACATGATTACTGGGACCATTCAATAAACTGATAGTAGCTGAACTGTGGCTTCTACCAGCCTTTACACACCAGTTCACAGTTTTCAGAACAGGGTTCTGCAAAGAATTCTCCCAAGCCATAAACTATGCATAAGTTCAGACATGACTTGGGAGAGGTAGAGATGCAAGCCTGTGACACCATATGTCCAACCTGCACAGATGGGCCTGAAAGAAGTATGATGGGCTTTGCGGAAAAAAACACTGCCGGGTTGGTGATGGCTAGGTCACAGGATGTAGGTACAGAAAGAAAATAAACAGGCGGCATTTTTAGAAAAAGCAATTGCAGCGACGGAGTCGGTACAGTCTACCTACTACAGTAATCTGAAGAGGTTATGGTGCTTGGTGTGTTCATATTAAGAGAAAACCTTAAGCGGTCATCTGTCATAGATAAAGAGGTGTTCTAACTTAATATATACATTGTGCTCGTGACAGATCCAGCAAATGTATAACATTGGAAATTATGCTTCCGTAAAATAGTATTCCACCAGTAACGGTCTCCTGTAATAGCTATAAGTGAACACATGCTCAACATGCAAGACTCCAAATGCTTGATGTACTATCACACAAGTCTTACCATGGGATGCACATCTGGCTTTATGTGAGAACATGCAAGGCACCAGCTATATTTACAGCATGAACTATGCTCCTCATAGAAAAAAAAAAGGTCTATATTGATTCAACTATTTTGCTGACAAAATGTATATTAAATCAAATGCTTTATAAGGTGATACTGTATAATTTTGGCATGACTTGTGAGCATTAAGGCGCAGTAAAAATATAAATAGGATGTAATAATGAGGAAAACACCTGCGAAGCCACAAGTGGTCATCCATTAGACACTCATAGGGGCACAACACTAAAAAAAAAAAAAAAAAAAGGATAACTATTTACAGCTTTTTTGCAGAGGCCCAAGAACTTCTAAGAATATATTAACAGGATAGTAGTGTGGTGTTAATTTTGTTTCTTTTTAATAACCCGATAATAAAAGTATTGATGATGATAACTCTGACACAAATTACGTACCCATAAAAAAAAAATGTTCAGGTACCTTTGATCTTCAGCCCTGAACGAATGTGTTTGCTTTCTGTAGCTGCCTCTGGGACTCTTTCAGAATCAGACATCTGGCTACTTTGTTGTTTTAGACTAATCCAGCCCCAAAGGATTAGAGTGAGGGGAAAAGGACATGAGACAAGAGAGCCCAAACAAAAGATGGGTATATTAACAGGCTCATTCTAGAATGAATTGTTAACCCACTAAGAACATAGGTCTTTGATAACATCAGATCATGTGTTTGCAACAGGCCAAACAGTCCTTTGTGTTTAAACTTTACAGCAACACTTACTTTCTGTTAAAGCTAGTCTGCATCATTCCTCCAAGTATAATAAACAGCTTGCGAGTGATGAACAATGTCACAAACTCAGCTGGTACTCTTTTGCAACACTGATGAAGTACAAGACTGCCAAGATACTGTACAGCAATATTGCCATATTTTTTATATAGCATTTTATTAAGTTTGGTACAGTTGCAAAGTAACATCATGAACAATCAGTGTTCGCATTGGTACATCATACATCAAAACATTGATGTCCTTACTTACAATATTCAGAAAAGAATTAACAGATGAAATTCTAGTTCGTACACTGCACCTTGGAATATTGCCATACTTTTTGTTGTTCTGTTATACCCAGGTACATAAAGGCAGACACCTTGAGACCACACAGTGATTAAAGTCACACTATTATCACACTAGGAGGCCTCCTTGTTTTACACCAAAGGAGAACATGGGGATGCTACATTATTTATATGTGTTATAAATTAATACTAGGCTGGTTGCAACAGATATATGTAATTTAATTTTGCTTTGTATACAATGCAGAAGTATCTATAACATTTTTTTTTTTAATTTTATGACAATCTTTAAAAACTCAAGGGAGATTTACAGATATTAATAATGAAAAATGTTCAGAGCATGAGATGTCATAAACAAGTAAAAACCTGCAATTCTCCCTACAATCCACTGTGTAGGCAAAAGCATGTATCATTACATTAGAACATTTAGGAGCCAGGATTTTTTTTAAACTAACAAAGCTTTATTTTCGACAATTTTTTTTTTTTTTTTTTAAAAGGTCACAATAGTCAAAAGAACAACTACAGCTTAATGTAGTGGTTCCTGGCTGGGCACTGTAAACGCTTCCTTTTCAATGTTTACATTGCAGTCTAGAAGGCCTTTAGTGAAAGTCACTCAGACGGCCATTAGAGGTGCTTCTTACCTACATTCAGTGTCTCCGCGCTTTGCATGGAGGCACTGAACGTTTCCCATAGAGACTATTTGATTCACTTGTATCTCTAGCAGATGCAGGCTAGAGTGTTTTTTTGCCATGCAGTAGCCTCCCCATAGTTTTTGTGCATGCCCAGTAGCCTCCCAATAGTTTGGCTTGGCTGAGATCATCAAGATTGATTATCTCAGCCGTCATGGCAGGGCCAGCCACTGCAAGACATGCACAGCATAGGAAAAATTGAGAGTAAAAACACCTTTCCCATGTGATCGGAGGGGAGACAGTCTCCTAAACAGACACACTCACTGACAGACAGAAATCCAGAGAAGTACACACAGCCAGACAGATACATACACACTCACTGACAAACGGACACACGCTGATTCACAAATTATTGTTGTTGTTGTTTTTTGTGTGTGTTAATGTGTCATTCCAACCTTTGGGAGAGCTGGAGTGGATCTTTTCTGTGGAGTGCAGTGTGGCTACTGAAATGTTCAAGCTCTTCTTACTCGGCTCCCTCGTGGCATCACAGCAGGACATGCGAGGGAGCAGAGCTAGAAGGGCCGGAAGGTTTCAGCTGCATCGCTGCCTGTATGCATTGCTTGCTGCCACCTCCATACTCTCTTAGCCAGCCGCTGCGGGGAGGGGGGAGCGGATTCCTTGCTTCCATATCTGCCAAATGGGCTGAAAAACACCTAGGCACCAGGGCAAAATTCCTAGTCACCATTAGACCAAGTCAAGTGGTAACTTAATGCAAAGGTTTACAACTTCTGCTGATCAGATGAGAGACTCCTCTAGCTAGGCATTCTTATTGCAGAGACAGATACCATTTTGTCATAAGATTAAGTGTCTACCTCTAGTCCACATCCAGGGACGCCAACATATCACGGTTGTCCATGGCTGAATCTACTCACATTTGATAATGTGTAAATGTGTTTACCAAAGGAGAGCCCTCTTTATTGACAAACAATAAGCTGTAGTGATTATGGTACTTTGAGTGCCCCTTTAATACATAAGGTTGGAATCACCTTGTACTAACTAAACACATCAAATATACACATGATGATTAGGGGGCTGAAACTGTAAACAAAGTAATCTTGCCAAACTGGAATTTGTGAAAGGTCTCTTGTTTATCCCTTTCAAAATATTCCAAACTGTGATAAGTTTAACCCCTTAAGACCGCAGGACGTACTATGCCGTCCTTATTTGGGCGGCTCTAAACGCCGCAGGACGGCATAGTACGTCCTGGGCGGTCTTCAGCCCCACGTGGCCGGCGGAACATGGCCGCTGCAGATCGCGGTCGGGGGGCATGCCTGGCCCCCCAGGCAGCCCCCCTGTGCCTAGGGACCGCGGTCTGCAGCTTCCGATCGCAGTGACAGGCTGTCACTGCGATCGGTATTTACCATGTGTCAGCCGATTTGAAATCGGCTGACACATGGAGCCGGCTGCATTCTTCTGCAGCAGATCGCGGTCGGGGGACATGCCTGGCCCCCCAGGCAGCCCCCCTGGGGTCAGTGACCGCGATCTGAACTGTCAGGCTGCAGTCTGATCACACTGACAGGCTGCCATAGCCTGTCAGTGCGATCAGTGTTACTATGTGTCAGCCCATTGGCTGACACATGTAACTGCAGCCATTAGCCCCCTACAGATCGCGGTGGGGGCATGCCTGTACCTCCCAGGCATCCCCCTGTGGCCAATTACCGCGATCTGTAGGAGGTGATCACAGTGACAGCCAGTCACTGTAATCACTGTTAGTATGTGTCAGCCAATGATCTCAGATCACTGGCTGACACATTGTCTCTGCCCCTCTCCTCACCTCACTTCGATCTGAGAGAGAGAGGCAGAGAGATCGTGGTTTTTGCAGCTCCTGTGGAAAAAGAAAGTTTAAATTTTTTTTTAAAGTTTTAAAATTTATATTTTATTTAACCCTTTCAGTGCTGATCACAGCATATTACTGTGATCAACCTGATTAGGGTATTTATTTATAAAAAAATTTTTGGATCAAAAAAAAATTATTTCTAATTTTTTTTGATCCTTTGTGTCAGTCGCAGCAACCCAAATCTCCATTACCCTTTCCCCGCTGCCGTGATCACTATACTGTACAGTATATCTGCTGTACAGTACTGTATCAGTGATCACTGTGATCAGAGGGCTCTCTGATCAGACTGACCTTTTTTAGGGTTATTTTTACAGATCAAAAAATAACCCTTTCGGAGGCGGAGCTTGAACGCCGAAGCGAACGGACGCCAGCAAAGGGAGCTCCGAGCCTTAGGCAGTGAAAAATCTGAAATACCCCCCTCCTCTGCACCCTAACTGGCAAGCAAACACCCCAAGACCTCATGGGAAGAAAGGGGAAGAAAACGATACCACACAAGCCCACCTCGGGACTTACGATAGGGGAGATGTGGAGGCAAACACGTGGAGCCCCAGAATCCAGCATGGCGGCTCTGCATGGCGGGTGCTCGGATTTCTCAGAGGACATATCCGAGGAGGAGGAGTACCCACAGCCTCTTCAACCACCACAGAAGGCAAACCGAAACGGCATGGGGACAGAAGCGGAGCCGATCACTACGGCGGTCCTGAAAGCGTTATTAGCGGACCTGAAACGCAGCATCCACGAGGATGTCACAGCGCTCCGCGCTGATTTGAAAGGCCTGACGGGACGCATCTCCACACTAGAGGGCTCCTCACAATCCCAGGCCCAAAGTGTCACTGCACTGCAACACACCGTACAAGCCCTGCAACAGCAGAACCAGCAATATGAAGGCCGCCTTGCGGCGATTGAGGACGCCAGGCGAGCTCTAAACATCAAGATTAGGGGAGTCCGGGAGGACATCCCGGAGGCCGACCTGCCTAAACTTATGGGGCGCCTGATACCAGCAGTGCTACCACAAAGACCCACCATGACAATCACCCCAGCGGAGGTCTTCAGAGTCCCTAAACCAAAAAGCGCGCCTGACTCGGCCACGAGGGATGTCATTCTGACCCTCCGCACCAACAGGGAGAAAGTGGCGATTCTGTCTTCCCTCCGGGGCAATACCCCCTTTCGCTTTGAAAATATGGACCTTTCATTTTATACAGACCTGTCCTCTGCCACCCTCGCCTGGCGCAGGTCGCTCAGATCCATCACCTCAATGCTCCGTGCCCACAGGATTGACTACCGCTGGCGGTCCTCTAGAGCACTAACGGTCCAGCGAGGATCCAACATACTTACCCTTCAGGACATCCGGGACGCACCGACCTTCCTACAAGCTCTAGACCTGCCACAAGACTCGCTACCCCAAGCAGCATTGGTCGCCAACGGTTCCCCAAACCGCACCCATGTCTGGGACCCGGACCGGATTGCCCCATTCATCCCCCAAAGCTCCACACCGGACATGTATGCTACAATTACGTCCTAAAGGCACAGAGACACCTCACACCGCGGTCTTGGACCTGCCGCTTGGCCCCGGTAAGGACACGGTACACATCACCCTAACACCTGCTGGTCTACCTATAACCGGGAACGGCACAGACGGGCAGGACCCCCTGAGACCCAACGACACGGACCCCTGACACCACCGGAAAATCCCCCTTTGCCGGGCAACACTGGGTCCTCGCCCCAACGAGACCAGACGGGCGGGCCCATGCCGAGACTCTGGAGACTTTTGGGCACTTACCTCAACTGTTTTAATTTCAATTTTAATTCTTTGCTTTTCACTTTTTACTTTCTGGTTCTTATCCTGCAACTCATTAGCTAGGTTTAGCCTGTATGCATGCTTAATTCGTCCAGGTGGGCATCGAGAACCAAACCTCACGTCATCACATGACCCGTACAGGTCTATTTAACTATGTACCAACATACAGTTGCGTAACCTGGGCGCCCTCATTTGCCCCCATCCACTGCCACTGCGGCTCTCATGACTTACACTTTTTTATATTGACACCCCGGTCAGTAGCTTGCGCTCCCACAGACTATAGTAGGTACACTTACTGTAAAAATTGAAATTAGTCTCTGATTAGAGCACTAGCTCTCCTCCAGGCATGGCCTCAGGGGCCGCAGTAAGGCATGTACTGTTGAATGGTTAGTTTAGTTTATCGTATTTTCGGTTATGCTTCAAAATTTTATCGCATGCCAATTGCTTCTGTTCATGCTTTAATGTTGACTCAACCACACTCCACACTAGTGGCAGCAAAGTTTACTCAACTAACATACATACTGATGCCAAGGCATTAGCTCACTATTTTCAATGCACCTGAATATACCTATTCATGTCCCTAGTTGAAAACCCACATCTTGCCTACCAGTCGTAACAACTCAGCGTAAAAAGGCGACTGGCGTGACAATTACCTACAGTGAACGTTTGATAGCATTATTTTTCACCTTTTATGTCACCTCATGCCTACAGCATGCCCTCACCCCCCTATTACTGAGCGTGCAACTGAGGACACTGCTTAGCAGGTCCATATTACCCGTAATTTACGGCAGTACCTGCTCAATCATAAATGCGCTCAGCCCATGCTGCCTTCAGTACGCATTATAGGCTAATCAAACATTTACATTCACAGACAGCACTTACTTGTATATTGTTTTTCTTTAAAGTACATACCCTATGTACAGTTCCTTGCATGCATGTTTAATATAAAAACTGTGCAGTACTAAATTGGTTAAAGTTATAAGCATTACGTAAAAATGCACTACTGTCAATGCCACTGTTTCGCCAGCTTAACATGCACCTGTTCTCTCATCTTGATTTTTGGTTAGAGGGTACAAGTATACTTCATTCATGTTAATGCACATGCTATATCCCGCACTTAGCATATACACCCACAGGAGCTGATGCATAGGATGTGAGACCACGCATACAGATATAGCACTGGTAATATGCTAAACTATGTGCACAGCCATTATATTGCTGCTTATTGGATAGGAACAGGTATTGAGCTATGTTTACCTACTGTTCAGGTTTCCTCTTAAAAGCTAAAACTCAGCGACTATTACATTTTTTATCTGATATGTATGCACAAACATCTAGGAAAAGAACAGCCAACGTTTAAGCAGACATAGTATTTTTAGTGTGTACAGCTAGATGTCAACTCACTGGAAACGGGACTTAAGCTACGATTTACCATTGATTGTTTTAACTCTGTAACAACCCGACTGTTTATACTTTAAAAATGTGCACATATTAATGCCACGAATAAGCTTGTATGCATATCTATATGAACGCTGTTGTGGCGTATAGAAATGTTATGTACCTACCTGCACAATAAAAACATAGAATTTAAAAAAAAAAAAAAAAAAAAAAAAAAAATAACCCTTTCAGTTTTAAAAACTTTTTTGGGTCAAAAAAATTATTTCCAATTTTTTTTGACCCTTTGTGTCAGTCGCAGCAACCCAAATCTCCATTACCCTTTCCCCGCTGCCGTGATCACTATACTGTACAGTATATCTGCTGTACAGTACTGTATCAGTGATCACTGTGATCAGAGGGCTCTCTGATCAGACTGACCTTTTTTAGGGTTATTTTTACAGATCAAAAAATAACCCTTTCAGTTTTAAAAACTTTTTTGGGTCAAAAAAATTATTTCTAATTTTTTTTGACCCTTTGTGTCAGTCGCAGCAACCCAAATCTCCCTTAACCCTTTCCCCGCTGCCGTGATCACTAAACTGTACAGTTTATCTGCTGTACAGTACTGTATCAGTGATCACTGTGATCAGAGGGCTCTCTGATCAGACTGACTTTTTTTTAGGGTTATTTTTATAGATCTGAAAATAACCCTTTCAGTGTACTGATTGCAGCTGCCTATACTGTGATCAGTACATTTATATTATTTTTTGAGGGCGGGTAGTAGGTGTTAGGCAGGTAGATAATTAATTACCCACTTTAGTATATTAATTAATTTGTCCCCCTAGAATGGCACGTCGCTACTCAGCCGAGGAGGCGTATGCCATTCTGGCAGGCAGTGATAGTGACACTCTGCAAGACAGTGACACTATCACTGCCTCTGACATTGAGCCTCTGAGTGAGACCTCAAGTGATGGTGCCCCACCACCACTCACAAGAGGACGCTCAGCAAGCCCAATGCCAGGCAGAGACTGGGTGCCTCCAAATATGATGGCCCCAGAAATACCGCCGTTCACTGTTACACCTGGCATCACTGTAACAGTGGACGACTGCGAGCCAATTCGTTTTTTTGAGCTCTTTATGTCAGACGATATATTTGAGCTCATGGCTCAGCAAACGAATTTGTTTGCTATGCAGTATCTCTCTGCACATCCGGGGTCCCATCATGGTCGCAGGAATATGTGGAGACCCACGGATGTCGCAGAGATGAAGCGGTTTTGGGCTTTAACCCTAATGATGGGTATTGTAAAAAAGCCCAGTATCAGGTCCTACTGGAGCAAGCAACGTATCCTGGCTACACCTCTTTTCCCTGAGGTTATGTTGAGGGATCGCTACCTGCAACTGCTGCGATTCCTTCATTTTAATGATAACTCGCTGTGTCCCCCTAGAAACGACCCACTGTTTGACAGGCTATATAAAATTCGGCCCTTTATTCAACTCCTGTCAGACAAATTTTCTGAAAATTATGTCCCCGATAAAGATATTTCAATTGACGAGTCCCTTATGAAATTTAAAGGTCGACTGCTATTTAAGCAATATATTCCATCGAAGCGGTCCCGATATGGCGTTAAATTTTATAAATTATGTGAATCCTGTACTGGTTACACATGGGCGTTTCGCATTTACCAGGGGAAGGATAGCCATCTTGACCCACCAGGATGCCCTGATTCTGTGGGTACAAGTGGCAAGATAGTTTGGGATCTAATCCTTCCCTTGTTGAATAAGGGATATAGGCTATGGGTTGACAATTATTATACCAGTATAGAATTATTTAAAAATTTATATTGTTTTGAAACCCTAGCCTGTGGCACAGTGAGGAAGAATCGCAGGGGTTTCCCCCAAGCCCTGGCAAGTGGCAGAAGCAGTAGAGGTTCCTCTTCAGCTCTCCGCCAGGATGAGTTGCTTGCTCTTCGCTTCAGAGATAGGAAAGATGTATACATGCTGTCTACGATGCATGACGAAAGTACAGTGCCAGTGTCTGTGAGAGGTAGCACTGAGCATCTGGAAAAGCCGAAGTGCATTGTAGACTACAGCAAGTTTATGGGGGGAGTAGACTTGGCTGACCAATGCATACAGCCCTATCTGGTGAACCGAAAAACTAGGACCTGGTACAAGAAAATTGCAATCTACGTGAGCCAGATTGCAATTTTCAATGCCTATGTCCTCTATACAAAAGAGGTCATAGGTAGGCCCTGCCCTTTCCTCGAATTCACATTAAGCATTTTGTCCCGTATGTTATTTACCCAGCCCCCCAATCCCACTTTGGAATCAGGAGATCTCCAAAGACTTTGTGGCAAACACTTCCCTTCCCGAATCCCATCCACCCCTAGTAAAAAAGCTCCCCAAAGAAAGTGCCGTGTTTGCTACAAGAAAGGAGTCCGAAAGGACTCCAGTTTTTATTGTCCAACCTGCCCATCTCTACCCGCCCTCTGCATAACAGACTGTTTCAAAGTCTACCATACAGAGCTGAATTTCTGAATCACTCTGTATGGGACTTTGGCAGTTTGTTTGCTTGATTTACCTGGATTCCTGACCTCGGCTTGTCCTGACTACGCTTTGTTAGCTGCCTGTACCGACCCATTGGCTTGTTTTACCGACTACTCTGAATTCTGGATTCCCCTGACCTTGGCCTGTCCCTGTTTACGCTAGCCATTCTAAAGTGGCTACACCAAACAACTCAAAATACTACATTTGTAGTACTTGAAATGTGACTTCCCAATAAAAAACTGATCACAGGGTTAATGCTGTGATTAGCACTGAAAGGGTTACAAAAAAGTTTTTTTTTTCGTTTTTTTTACTTCTCAAACTTTTCGCACAGTGACTCTCTATGTGATATCAAAGATCTATCTGCCTCTCTCTGCCTCTCTCTGCCTTCAGATCAAAGTGTATGTGGGGTACTGTTCTATTCATGTGATATAATAAAAACCTGGAAACATGGTACATGTAGGTACTGTTATATTCAAAAGACAGTGTTAAATCAAAATACTAAGTCTCTAGTGCACTAACTAATATCAGGATTATGACATTTCCAGTGAAAATGCTATTTATCTGATTAAAAAGACAAAAATCAAAGTAGAAATCGCTACATGGGCCCAGCATTTCTGTTAAAATGGCTAGACCTAACATCTCAAATTATGCCATTTGTTATACTCTGGGGTGCCTACTTTTGAAAATGGTATGCCATAATAGTGGAAATGTTATTACCCAGGCTGCCATGCTCTCTCAAAGGCGAGATAGACCCAGAAAATCACTTTGTTAAATTGCCAACTTTGAAAAGGACATCTAATATTTTTGTCCCCATGACTTCCCCCCCAAAACAGAGAATCTAGTACATGGGGGTACGGTTACATTCAGGAGACAATGTTAAATACAAATAGTGAGGCTTTGTTGCAATAACTCATATCAGTAATATGAAATGTCCTGTGAAAATGGAGTTCATATGCGTGAAAATGCACAAATAAAGCTATAACCCCTATGTGGGCCCTTCATTTCTGATAAAGTGGTTAGACCAAACATCTTGCAATGCACCATTTCTTATACTCTGGGTTGCCTACTTTTGAAAATGGTATGCCATAATAGTGGAAATGTTATTACCCAGGCTGCCATGCTCTCTCAAATGCGATATAGGCCCAGAAAATCACTTTGCCAAATTTCAATGTAATAAAGCCTAAATGGATAAGCCGTATATATGACCGTGTAACTTTCCAAAACACCATAAAACCTATACATGGGGGGTACCATGGCGCTCGTGAGACCTCACTGAGCAGAACTAGGAGTGTTTCAGGGCAGTAAACTATATACTAACAATAATATTATCAGTGAAAGTACAGATTTTATGTGAAAAATGCAAAAAAAAAAAAACAAACACTAAATTTGGCTAGGGTTTGTGCCCAAGTGGCTACTATAAAAGACTGGGCATACCCCATTTTGAATACCCTGGGATGTCTACTTTTTCAAATGGTATGCCATGATGGGGGTAATTTTCATTTCTTGGCTGCCATACGGTCTCAAAGGCAGCCTGGACACTGCAAACTAATCTGACAAATTTCAAGGTGAAAAAGCATAAATGGATAAGCCGTATATATGACCCTAAAAC